>NC_057805.1:1090268-1376077 GCF_018294505.1 Triticum aestivum
TGTTCATCCAGAGGCAGCATCGATCGGCTTCAGTTAGCAGCAGTAGCGAAGGAATCACTCAATCGGGTTCAGTTAACAGCCATCGATCGATCGCTCGGGTTCAGTAACGCGTAGCCTGCAGTGCAATCACTCGAGTTCAGTTAAAGCCCAACGCCTCGCTCGGGTTCAGTTAGAGCCCAACACCTCGCACCCACGCGCGTGCGTGTACAAGAGAAACGCGCATCGCTTGGCCCCGACCACCCATCGTAACCGGGAACACCCCGATATTTTCCTCGCCCTCGCTTCTACCACGGTTTTTTCCGTCATGGACGGCCGAAAGAATGTCATGCAGCTGCGTCTCTGGCCCACCCAGGACGAAAAGCCCATTTTCTGTCATGATTTTTTGTCATAGAAGTAGGACCCCACCACATCTATGATGATACCGGGTTTTGTCACAATTATCGTCATAGAAGTGTCATAAGTATGACAGAAAAAATTTCGTTTGGCCCAAAATGTCACGGATGTGTCTTTTTTTGTAGTGCGTGTCCGAAAGGGGTTTCGGAGGCCCCGACAAGCGTTGGGGGGCCTTATGGGCCAAGGGGAGGGAGCACACCAACCCACTAAGGGGTTGTGCGCCCCTCCCACCCCATCTCATGTAACTTGGAGAGGTGGGGCACCTCCCCTAGGGCAGTCGCCCCCTCCCGGCTTGGGGGCCAAGTTTCCTAGGGGTGGGGGCGCCCAAACCCATCTAGGGTTTCCCATGTGGCCGCCGCCCCTCCCCTAGGGAAACCCTAGGGCGCCTCCTCCTCCCCCTTCCCGCTATATATAGTGAGGGAGAGAGAGGGCAGCTGCAACCCTTCCCCTGGCGAAACCCTCCCTCCTCCAACACCTCCTCCTCCTCCGTAGTGCTTGGCGAAGCCCTGCCGGAGAACTGCAAGCTCCACCACCACGCCGTTGTGCTGCTGGAGCTCTCCCTCAACTTCTCCTCTCCCCCTGCTGGATCAAGAAGGAGGATACGTCCCCGGGTTGTATGTGTGTTGAACGCGGAGGCACCGTCCGTTCGGCACTTGGATCGGATCTTCCGTGATTTGGATCCCCGTGAGTACGACTCCATCAACCGCGTTCTTGTAACGCTTCCTCTTAGCGATCTTCAAGGGTATGAAGATGCACTCCCTCTCTCTCGTTCCTAGCATCCCCTAGATTGATCTTGGTGACACATAGGAAAAGGTTTGAATTATTACTACGACCCCCTACAGTGGCATCACGAGCTAGGTCTATGCATAGATTCTATGCACGAGTAGAACACAAGTTGTTGTGGGCGATGATTTGTTCAATTTGCTTACCGTTACTAGTCTTATCTTGATTCGGCGGCATTGTGGGATGAACCGGCTTGGACCGACCTTACACGTACGCATATGTGAGACAGGTTCCACCGATTGACATGCACTTGTTGCATAAGGTGGCTAGCGGGTGTCTGTCTCTCCCACTTTAGTCGGATCGGATTCGATGAAGAGGGTCCTTATGAATGGTAAATAGCAATTGGCATATCACCGTTGTGGCTTTTGCGTAGGTAAGAAACGTTCTTGCTAGAAACCCATAGCAGGCATGTAAAACATGCAACAACAATTAGAGGACGTCTAACTTATTTTTGCAGGGTATGCTATGTGATGTGATATGGCCAAAACGATGTGATGAATTATATATGTGATGTATGAGATTGATCATGTTCTTGTAATAGGAATCACGACTTGCATGTCGATGAGTATGACAATCGGCATGAGCCATAGGAGCTGTCTTAATTTATTGTATGACCTGCGGGTCAATGAGAACGCCATGTAATTACTTTACTTTATTGCTAACCATTAGCCATAGTAGTAGAAGTAATAGTTGGCGAGACAACTTCATGAAGACACGATTTTGGAGATCATGGTATCATGCCGGTGACGATGGTGATCATGTCGCGCCTCGAAGATGGAGATCAAAAGCGCAAGATGATATTGGCCATATCATGTCACTTTATGATTTGCATCTGATGTTTGTCATGTTTACATCTTATTTGCTTAGAACGACGGTAGCATAAATAAGATGATCCCTCACTAACATTTCAAGAAATGTGTTCCCCCTAACGGTGAACCGTTGCGAAGGTTCGTTGTTTCAAAGCACCACGTGATGATCGGGTGTGATAGATTCTAACGTTCGCATACAACGGGTGTAAGCCAGATTTACACATGCGAAACAATTAGGTTGACTTGACGAGCCTAGCATGTACAGACATGGCCTCGGAACACGAGAGACCGAAAGGTCGAACATGAGTCGTATAGTAGATGCGATCAACATGGAGATGTTCACCATTGATGACTAGTCCGTCTCACCTGATGATCGGACACGGCCTAGTCGATTCGGATCATGTATCACTTAGATGACTAAAGGGATGTCTATATGAGTGGGAGTTCATTAAATAATTTGATTAGATGAACTTAATTATCATGAACTTAGTCCAAAATTGTCTTTACAATCTATCTTGTAGATCCTGGCCCACGCTAATGTTGTCCTCAACTTCAACACGTTCCTAGAGAAAACCAAGCTGAAAGATGATGGTAGCAACTATACGGACTGGGTCCATAACTTGAGGATCATCCTCATAGCTGCCAATAAAGCATATGTCCTTGAAGCACCGCTAGGTGATGCACCCATTTTCCCAGAAACTCAAGACATTATGAATGCCTGCCAGTCGTGTAGTGATGATTACTCCCTGGTTCAGTGCGGCATGCTTTACAGCTTAGAACCGGGGCTCCAAAAGCGTTTTGAGCAACATGGAGCATATGAGATGTTCTAAGAGCTTAAAATGGTTTTCCAAGCTCATGCCCGGGTCGAGAGATATGGAAGTCTTTGACAAGTTCTACAATTGTAAGATGGAGGAAAACAGTTCTGTCAGCGAGCATATACTCAAAATGTCTGGGTTGCACAACTGCTTGTCTCAACTGGGAGTTAATCTTCCAGATGACTCGGTCATTGATAGGATCCTCCAGCCGCTTCCACCTAGCTACAAGAGCTTTGTGATGAACTACAATATGCAAGGGATGGAGAAGTCCATTCCTGAGTTATATTCAATGCTGAAATCCGCGGAGGTGGAGATCAAAAAGGAACATCAAGTGTTGATGGTGAATAAGACCACTAGTTTCAAGAAAGGCATGGGTAAGAAGAACTTCAAGAAGGACGGCAAGGGAGTTGCCGCACCCGGTAAGTCAGTTGCCGAGAAGAAGCCAAAGAATGGACCCAAGCCTGAGACTGAGTGCTTTTATTGCAAGGGAAATGGTCACTGGAAGCGGAACTGCCTCAAGTACTTAGCGGATAAGAAGGCCGACAACGCCAAAGGTATATATGATATACATGTTATTGAGGTGTACCTTACCAGCGCTCCTAGTAGCTCCTGGGTATTTGATACCGGTGCGGTTGCTCACATTTGTAACTCAAAACAGGAGCTGCGGAATAAGCAGAGACTGGCAAAGGATGAGGTGACGGTGCGCATCGGGAATGGTTCCAAGGCCGATGTGATCGCCGTCGGCATGCTACCTTTACATCTACCTTCGGGATTAGTTTTAAACCTCAATAATTGTTATTTAATGCCAGCTTTGAGCATGAACATTGTATCTGGATCTCGTTTAATGCGAGATGGCTACTCATTTAAATCCGAGAATAATGGTTGTTCTATTTATATGAGAGATATGTTTTATGGTCATGCCCCACTGGTCAATAGTTTATTTTTATTGAATCTCGAACGTGATGTTACACATATTTACTGTGAATGCCAAAAGATGTAAGGTTCATAATGATAGTCCCACATACCTGTGGCACTGCCACCTTGGTCACATTGGTGTCAAACGCATGAAGAAACTCCATGCAGATGGACTTTTGGAGTCTCTTGATTATGAATCATTTGGCACGTGCGAAACATGCCTCAGGGGAAAAATGACCAAGACTCCGTTCTCTGAAACAATGGAGCGAGCAACCAACTTGTTGGAAATAATACATACAGATGTATGCGGTCCAATGAGCGTTGAGGCTCGCGGTGGCTATCGTTATGTTATCACCCTCACTGATGACTTAAGTAGATATGGGTATGTCTACTTAATGAAACACAAGTCTGAGACCTTTTAAAAGTTCAAGGAATTTCAGAGTGAGGTAGAGAATCAACGTGAAAGGACAATAAAGTTCTTACGATCAGATCATGGGGCAGAATACTTGAGTCACGAGTTTGGCATGCACTTAAGGAAATGTGGAATTTTTTCACAACTCACGCCGCCTGGATCACCTCAGCGTAATGGTGTGTCCGAACATCGTAATCGCACTCTCTTGGATATGGTGCGATCTATTATGTCTCTTACCGATCTACCGCTATCATTTTGGGGTTATGCTTTAGAGACTGCCGCGTTCACTTTAAATAGGGCACCGTCTAAATCCGTTGAGACGACACCGTATGAATTATGGTTTGGAAAGAAACCTAAGCTGTCGTTTCTGAAAGTTTGGGGTTGCGATGCTTATGTCAAGAAACTTCAACCTGAAAAGCTCGAACCCAAATCGGAAAAATGCGTCTTCATAGGATACCCTAAGGAAACTATTGGGTATACCTTCTACCTCAGATCCGAAGGCAAGATCTTTGTTGCCAAGAATGGATCCTTTCTGGAGAAAGAGTTTCTCTCGAAAGAAGTAAGTGGGAGGAAAGTAGAACTTGATAAGGTACCCCCTCTTGAACCGGAAAGTAGCGCAGCTCAGGAAGATATTTCTGTGGTGCCTGCACCGACTAGAGAGGAAGTTAATGATGATGATCATGAAACTTCCGATCAAGTTGCTACTGAACTTCGTAGGTCCAAAAGGACACGTTCCGCACCAGAGTGGTACGGCAACCCTGTCCTGGAAATCATGTTGTTAGACAACGGTGAACCTTCGAACTATGAAGAAGCGATAGCGGGCCCGGATTCCAACAAATGGCTTGAAGCCATGAAATCTGAGATAGGATCCATGTATGAAAACAAAGTATGGACTTTGACGGACTTGCCCGATGATCGGCAAGCCATAGAGAATAATTGGATCTTTAAGAAGAAGACTGAAGCGGACGGTAATGTGACCGTCTATAAGGCTCGGCTTGTCGCTAAGGGTTATCAACATGGTTGACTATGATGAGACCTTCTCACCCGCAGCGAAGCTGAAGTCCGTCTGAATCATGTTAGCATTTGCCGCATTCTATGATTATGAGATGTGGAAAATGGACGTCAAAATGGCATTCCTTAAAAATTTCCTTAAGGAAGAATTGTATATGATGCAGCCGGAAGGTTTTGTTGATCCTAAGAATGCTGACAAAGTATGCAAGCTCCAGCGCTCCATCTATGGGCTGGTGCAAGCATCTCGGAGTTGGAACATTCGCTTTTGTGAAATGATCAAAGCGCTTGGGTTTATACAAACTTATGGAGAAGACTGTATTTACAAGAAAGTGAGTGGGAGCTCTGTAGCATTTCTCATATTATATGTGGATGACATACTATTGATGGGAAATGATATAGAACTTTTGGAAAGCATAAAGGCCTACTTGAATAAGTGTTTTTCTATGAAGGACCTTGGAGAAGCTGCTTACATATTAGTTATCAAGATCTATAGAGATAGATCGAGACGCCTCATTGGTCTTTCACAAAGCACATACCTTGACAAGATATTGAAGAAGTTCAACATGGATCAGTCTAAGAAGGGGTTCTTGCCTGTATTGCAAGGTGTGAGATTGAGCGCAGCTCAACGCCCGACCTCGGCAGAAGAAAGGGAAAAGATGAGTGTCATCCCCTATGCCTCGACCATAGGCTCTATTATGTATGTCATGCTATGTACCAGACCTGATGTGAACCTTGCCATAAGTTTGGTGGGGAGGTACCAAAGTGATCCCAGTATGGAACACTGGACAGCGGTCAAAAATATCCTGAAGTACCTGAAAAGGACTAAGGATATGTTTCTCGTTTATGGAGGTGCCAAAGAGCTTGTCGTAAAGGGTTACGTCGACACTAGCTTTGACACAGATCTGGATGACTCCAAGTCACAAACCGGATACGTGTACATTTTAAATGGTGGGGCAGTCAGCTGGTGCAGTTGCAAACAGAGCGTCGTGGCGGGATCTACATGTGAAGCGGAGTACATAGCTGCTTCGGAAGCAACACAGGAAGGAGTCTGGATGAAGGAGTTTATCACCGACCTAGGAGTGATTCCCAATGCGTCGGGACCGATGGCTCTCTTCTGTGACAACACTGGAGCTATTGCCATTGCCAAGGAGCCCAAGTTTCACAAGAAGACCAAGCACATCAAGCGTCGCTTCAACTCCATTCATGAATATATTCAAGATGGAGACATAGATAATTGTAAAGTACATACGGATCTGAATGTCGCAGATCCGTTGACTAAACCTCTTCCACGAGCAAAACATGATCAGCACGAGAACTCTATGGGTGTTCAATTCATCACAATGTAACTAGATTATTGACTTTAGTGCAAGTGGGAGACTGTTGGAAATATATGCCCTAGAGGCAATAATAAAATGGTTATTATTATATTTTCTTGTTCATGATAATTGTCAATTTTTCATGCTATAATTGTATTAATCGGAAACCGTAATACATGTGTGAATACATAGACCACAACATGTCCCTAGTGAGCCTCTAGCTGACTAGCTCGTTGATCAATAGATGGTTATGGTTTCCTAACCATGGACATTGGATGTCGTTGATAACAGGATCACATTGCTAGGAGAATGATGTGATGGACAAGACCCATCCTAAGCATAGCACAAGATCATGTAGTTCGTTAGCTAGAGCTTTTCTAATGTCAAGTATCATTTCCTTAGACCATGAGATTGTGCAATTCCCGGATACCGTAGGAGTGCTTTGGGTGTATCAAACATCACAACGTAACTGGGTGACTATAAAGGTGCACTACAGGTATCTCCAAAAAGTGTCTGTTGGGTTGGCACGAATCAAGACTGGGATTTGTCACTCCGTATGATGGAGAGGTATCTCTGGGACCACTCGGTAATGCATCATCATAATGATCTCAATGTGACTAAGGAGTTAGCCACGAGATCATGCGTTACGGAACGAGTAAAGAGACTTGCTGGTAACGAGATTGAACGTGGTATGGGGATACCGACGATTGAATCTCGGGCAAGTAACATACCGATGGACAAAGCGAATTGTATACGGGATTGATTGAATCCCCGACATTGTGGTTCGTCCGATGAGATCATCATGGAACATGTGGGAGCCAATATGGATATCCAGATCCCACTATTGGTTATTGGCCGGAAAGATGTCTCTGTCATGTCTGCATGGTTCCCGAACCCGTAGGGTCTACACACTTAAGGCTCAGTGACGCTAGAGTTGTAATGGGAATAGTATGTGGTTACCGAAGGTTGTTCGGAGTCCCGGATGAGATCCCGTACATGAGGAGGAACTCCGGAATGGTCCGGAGGTGAAGATCGATATAGTGGACGAAGGGTATTGGAGTCCGGAATTCTTCCGGGGGTACCATGTAACGACCAGCGTGTCCGAAAGGGGTTTCGGAGGCCCCGGCAAGAATTGGGGGCCCTTATGGGCCTAGGGGAGGGAGCACACTGGCCCACTAAGGGGCTGTGCGCCCCTCCCACCCCATCTCACGTAACTTGGAGAGGTGGGGCACCTCCCCTAGGGCAGCCACTGATGGTTGCTGCAACTACGTCGGTATTTCCCCCAAGAGGAAGGGATGATGTAGCACAGCGACGGTAGGTATTTCCCTCAGTGATGAAACCAAGGTTATCGGACCAGTAGGAGAACCAAGCAACACAACGTAAACAACACCTGCACACAAACAACAACACCTCGCAACCTGACGTTTTAAAGGGGTTGTCAATCCCTTTCGAGGTATGGCGCCTCAAGATAGGAAAACGGACGTGAGTTAAATTGTAGTAGATTGATAGATCGAACGCCAAATAAAATAAATAGAGATAAAACGCAGCAAGGTATTTTTGGTTTAATAGATCTGAATAAAAATGCAAAAGTAAAAGTAGATCGCAAGGCAAATATATTAGGAACAAGACCTGGGGGCCATAGGTTTCACTAGTGGCTTCTCTCGAGAAAAATAGCAAACCGTGGGTAAACAAATTACTGTTGGGCAATTGATAGAACTTCAAATAATTATGACGATATCCAGGCAATGATCATTACATAGGCATCACGTCCAATATTAGTAGACCGACTCCTGCCTGCATCTACTACTATTACTCCACACATCGACCGCTATCCAGCATGCATCTAGTGTATTAAGTTCATGGAAAAACGGAGTAATGCAATAAGAACGATGACATGATGTAGACAAGATCTGTTATCTATTGCGGCATATAGGGATCCCATCTTTTTATCTTAGTAGCAACGATACATACGTGTCGGTTCCCTTTCTGTCACTGGGATCAAGCACAGTAAGATCGAACCCACTACCGGGCACCTCTTCCCATTGCAAGATAAATAGATCAAGTTGGCCAAACAAAACCCAAATATCAGAGAAGAAATACAAGGCTATAAGAGATCATGCATATAAGAGATCAAATAAACTCAAATAACTTTCATGGATATAAAAAGATATAACTGATCATAAACTCGAAGTTCATCAGATCCCAACAAACACACCGCAAAAAGAGTTACATCATATGGATCTCCAAGAGACCGTTGTATTGAGAATTCAGCGAGAGAGAGAAAGCCATCTAGCTACTAACTACGGACCCGAAGGTCTACAAAGAACTACTCACGCATCAACGTAGAGGCACCAATGGAAGTGGTGAACCCCTCCGTGATGGTGTCTAGATTGGATCTGGTGGTTCTGGACTTTGCGACGGCTGGATGAATATTTCGTCAACGCTTCTAGGGTTCAGGTATTTTTGGGGTATTTATAGAGCAAAGAGGCGGTCCGGGGGCACCCGAGGTGGGCACAACCCACCAAGGCGCGCCAGGAGGCCCCCTTCTCAGGACTCCCCCCAGGTGCAACCAGGGCCCATCTTCTTCCTTCTGGCCCATAAAAAAATCTCCGTCAAGTTTCGGGGCATTTGGACTCTGTTTGATATTGATTACCTGTGATGTAAAAAAGATGGAAAAAACAGCAATCGGCACTTGGCACTATGTCAATAGGTTAGTACCCAAAAAATGATATAAAATGACTATAAATGATTATAAAACCTCCAAGATTGATAATAAAACAGCATGGAACAATAAAAAATTATAGATACATTGGAGACGTATCAGCATCCCCAAGCTTAACTCCTGCTCATCCTCGAGTAGGTAAGTGATAAAAACAGAAGTTTTGATGCGGAGTGTTGTTCATCTAGTCATATCATATTCTTTTCTTTATAGCATGGACATTTGGACTTTTTTGTGATTCAAAGCAATAGTCTAGTTTTGGCATAATAATTTAGATACTCAAGCATATCAACAAGCAACCATGTCTTTCAAAATATCAATGCTAAAACAAGTTATCCCTAGCCCATCATGCTCAAACATTGATCCATTCATGAAACACACTCGAATATTAGCTACATCCAATACTTAAGTACGATCATATTGCCTCCTAGTTGGTGCTTTTGTAAGAGAAGATAGAAACTCAAATTCAAAATAAAAATTGCATAAAGTAAAAGAAAGGCCCTTCGCAGAGGGAAGTAGGGATTTGTAGAGGTGCCAGAGCTCAAAGCGAAAAAATTAGAGATAAAAACATTTTGGGAGGTGTATCCATCCCACCAACGAAAACGACGTAGAGCTATGAACACTTTCCATGCTAGATATGCCATAGGCGGTTCCCAAACAGAAAATAAAGTTTATTCCTTTTTCCACCATCCTTTCACTTTCCATGGCTAGCCGTATCCACGGTTGCCCTCCATACCAACACTTTCCAAGGAATTTATTATTTGACAACATAAAGAAAATTCATTTTTGCATTTCAGGACTGGGAATCCCTAAAACCTTTGCCTTACTCTCGTGCAATGACAAGTGAATAAACACTCATCGCGAGAATAACACATCCAGCATGGAAAATATTACCCACCAGTTACCGTTCCGCGAGCGAAACAAACACACAAAAGAGAAGTTTATTTTGAAAATTAGAGATGGCACATACAAATTTGCTTAGAACAGCAAAACAATACCGCATATAGGTAGATATAGTGGACTCATGTGGCAAAACTGGTTTAAAGGATTTTGGATGCACAAGTAGAGGTCATACTTAGTGCAAAATGAAGGCTAGCAAAAAGATTGAGAAGCGGATAACCAAGAAACGAATAATCCCGTAAAGCAAGCATTAAGCATAATTAACACTGAATAATGCACCACAAGTAGGATATAATTTTCATTGCATGATTATTGACTTTCGTGCATGCATAGGGAATCACAAACCTTAACACCAATATTCTTACTAGAGCACAATTACTCATCAACATAACTCACATATCACATCATCATATCTCAAAACTATTACAAGGAATCAAGTTTATTTTGTCCAATGATCTTCATGACATTTTTTTACTTATTTTATCCTTCTTGGATATCTATCACTTTGAATTTTCATGTGTTGCTTTTCATAAGCTCAAACAAATATAAGTGAAGATCATGAGCATAACAAATTTTCTTTCTCTCAAAATAATTTAAGTGAAGCAAGAGAGAATTTCTTCAAAATTTTATTAACTCTCAAATAAATCGAAGTGAAGCAAGAGAGCATTTCTTCAAAAATAACAAAGAACACCATGCTCAAAAAGATATAACGGAAGCACTAGAGCAAGTCCTAGCTCATAAAAGATTTAAGTGAAGCACAGAGAGCAATTCTAACAAGTCATGATATCTCTCAAATAGGTGTGTCCAGCAAGGATTGATGACTTAAAACCAAAAAAAGAACAAGAAAAGACACATATCATACAAGACGCTCCAAGAAAAACACATATCATGTGACGAATAAAAATATAGTCTCGAGTAAAATACCGATGGTCGTTGGAAGAAAGCGGGGGTGCCACTCGGGGGCATCCCCAAGCTTAGTTGGTTGCTCATTTTTGGATAATAGCTTGGGATGCCAGGGCATCCCCAATCTTAGGCTCTTACATCCTTCCTTCATCCATCGTAAGATAACCCAAAACTTGAAAACTTCAATCACACAAAACTCAACAAAACCTTCGTGAGATCCGTTAGTATAAGAAAGCAAACCACTACTATAAGTTCTGTATCCAACCAATTCATATTTTGATTTTGTATTATATATACTGTATTCCAACTTTTCTATGGCAAAAAATCATCAAAGAAAACCATAGAGCCATCAAAATAAGCACACAACACAAACAAAACAGAATCTGTCAAAACAGAACAGTCTGTAGTAATCTAACTTTGATAAATACTTCTGTAACACCAAAAATTCTAAAAAAAATAGGATGACCTCGGTAATTTGTATATTAATCTTCTGCAAAAATAATTGGCATTTTATCACGTTCTACTGATTTTTAACAATTGTTTTCGTGAGCACAAAGTTTCTGTTTTTTTCAGCAAGATCAAACAACTATCACCCAAGAAGATCCTATAGGCTTTACTTGGCACAAACAGTAATTAAAACATAAAAAGCACAATCATACCAGTAGCATAATTGTGTAAACACTCAAGAACAGAAAGCAAAAAAGCAGAAAAAAATTATTCATTTGGTTGCCTCCCAACAAGCGCTATAGTTTTACGCCCTTAGCTAGGCGTAAGGCAAGGATCTAAGTTTTGTCATCCTTCTACTTCTTAATTTTATTGGGGGTATTTTTATCAGGAGGTTTTGTAAACACAACATAAAACATGTTATCCATAGAAACTTTAGCATTCCTTAGTTGGTTTTCATCATAACCCCTTTGATTTCCCGCAACAATCCAAGAATAGTACCAGTCAAAAAAAACAATCCAAGAATAGTGTTGATTAACATTATTAAGAACTTGTTGGATTATTTCTAGAACGGGAACCTCCTTTTTAAGATTCTCATCAAAGATCTTATTATCCCAAGCAAACTCCTTAGTGCATAGTCACTATTGTAAAGAATTTCATCTATCACAGGTTTTTCACGATTCATACCATAAAAGTCAAAGATTTCCCTAGCTTCCTGAATTATGTAGTCAAACTCGTTCATAAGAACGAGAGTGGCCAACTTTTTGGCTCTAGGATTCTTTATTTCGGGAAGCTCAAAAAATAATCTTTGCAACGTAGGATGAGTGCGGATAAATTTACTTTCAAGTTTCAGAACTAGTGCTGAAATAGCATCCGCATAAGATCTAGTAGTTTTAAGTATAGGAGCATCATCAAGACTCAGATTTCCGACACAATTGAAAAATTCTTGGATACGTTCTTTTCCCATAACGTTCCCTTGCCCCAAGATAAAAGTTTTAGCATCCAGATTGCATGTACATCCAATCTTAGGAGTCAGGCCATCATCTATTGGTGCCATACCAAAATCACTCATGATTGCAAGTAGAAAATAGATCTGACAAAAAAAATAGCAAACGGAAAAAGAGAGGCGAATAAAACGGCAAATTTTTGTGAAGTGGGGGAGAGGAAAATGAGAGGCAAATGGCAAATAATGTAAATTGAAAGGAGATGAGATTTGTGATTAGGAACCAGGTTATGTTGAAGATCCTCCCCGGCAACGGCGCCAGAAATTCTCCTTGATGGTTGCTGCAACTACGTCGGTATTTCCCCCAAGAGGAAGGGATGATGTAGCACAGTGATGGTAGGTATTTCCCTCAGTGATGAAACCAAGGTCATCGAACTAGTAGGAGAACCAAGCAACACAACTTAAACAGCACCTGCACACAGACAACAACACCTCGCAACCCGACGTTTTGAAGGGGTTGTCAATCCCTTTCGTGGTACGGCGCCTCAAGATAAGCAAACGGACGTGAGTTAAATTATAGTAGATTGATAGATCAAATGCCAAATAAAATAAATAGAGATAAAATGCAGCAAGGTATTTTTGTATTTTGGTTTAATAGATCTAAATAAAAACGCAAAGGAAAAGTAGATCGCAAGGCAAATATATGAGGAACAAGACCCGGGGCCGTAGGTTTCACTAGTGGCTTCTCTCGAGAAAAATAGCAACCATGGGTAAACAAATTACTGTTGGGCAATTGATAGAACTTCAAATAATTATGATGATATCCAGGTGATCATTACATAGGCATCAAGTCCAAGATTAGTAGACCGACTCCTGCCTGCATCTACTACTATTACTCCACACATCGACCGCTATCTAGCATGCATCTAGTGTATTAAGTTCATGGAAAAATGGAGTAATGCAATAAGAACGATGACATGATATAAACAAGATCCATTATCTATTGCGGCATATAGGGATCCCATATTTTTATCCTTAGTAGGATTGATACATACGTGTCGGTTCCCTTTCTGTCACTGGGATCTAGCACCGTAAGATCGAACCCACTACCGGGCACCTCTTCCCATTGCAAGATAAATAGATCAAGTTGGCCAAACAAAACCCAAATATCGGAGAAGAAATACGAGGCTATAAGAGATCATGCATATTAGAGATCAAAGAAACTCAAATAACTTTCATGGATATAAATAGATATAACTAATCATAAACTCGAAGTTCATCAGATCCCAACAAACACACCACAAAAAGAGTTACATCATATGGATTTCCAAGAGACCATTGTATTGAGAATTCGGCGAGAGAGAGAAAGCCATCTAGCTACTAACTACGAACCCGAAGGTCTACAAAGAACTACTCACGCATCATCGGAGAGGCACCAATGGAAGTGGTGAACCCCTCCGTGATGGTGTCTAGATTGGATCTGGTGGTGCTGGACTCTGCGGCGACTGGATGAATATTTCGTCGATGCTTCTAGGGTTCTAGTATTTTTGGGGTATTTATAGAGCAAAGAGGCGGTCCGGGGGGCACCCGAGGTGGGCATGCCCTGGTGGGTTGTCCCCTCCTCGGGACTCCCCCAGGTGCAACCAGGGCCCATCTTCTTCCTTCTGGCCTATAAAAAATCTCTGTAAAGTTTTGGGGCATTTGGACTCCGTTTGTATTGATTTCCTGCGATGTAAAAAAAATGGAAAAAACAGCAACTGGCACTTGGCACTATGTCAATAGGTTAGGACAAAAAAATGATATAAAATGATTATAAAACATCCAAGATTGATAATAAAACAACATGTAACAATCAAAAATTATAGATACGTTTGAGACATATCAGCCGCCCCCTCCCGGCTTTGGGGCCAAGTTTCCTAGGTGTGGGGGTGCCCAAACCCATCTAGGGTTTCCTCTGTGGCCGCCGTCCCTCCCCTGGGGAAACCCTAGGGCGCCTCCTCCTCCCCCCTTCCCCCTATATATAGTGAGGGAGAGAGAGGTCAGCTGCAACCCTTCCCCTGGCGCAGCCCTCCCTCCTCCAACACCTCCGTAGTAGTAGTAGTGCTTGGCGAAGCCCTGCCGGAGAACCGCAAGCTCCACCACCACGTCGTCGTGCTGCCGGAGCTCTCCCCAACTTCTCCTCTCCCCTTGATGGATCAAGAAGGAGGATATGTCCCCGGGCTGTACGTGTGTTGAACGCGGAGGCGCCGTCCGTTCGGCGCTTGGATGAGATCTTCCATGATTTGAATCGCCGCGAGTATGACTCCATCAACCACGTTCTTGTAACGCTTCTGCTTAGCAATCTTCAAGGGTATGAAGATGCACTCCCTATCTCTCATTTCTAGCATCTCCTAGATTGATCTTGGTGACACGTAGGAAATTTTTTGAATTATTACTATGATCCCCTACATAGAAAGCATCAATTTAATCAAAAAGGGATATTTCAAAAGAATCAACGGGATCGTAGCAATTATCATAGCATTCATCCTTCGGTAAGCATGAAGGGGAATTAAACAATGTATGAGTTGAAGAGTTAATCTCATTAGAATGTGGGCACGGGTAGCTAATCCGCTCTTCCTCCTTTTGCTCTTCGCTCTCCTCATCATCTTTTTCATCCAATGAGCTCATAGTTTCATCAATTCCTTCTTCCATGGACTCCTGCAAAATATTATTCTCTTCTTGGACAGCAGATACTTTCTCAACAAATGCATCAATATCGTAATTATATTTATAATTATCATAGAATTATTTAAGGATGGCAAAATTTTCAGGTCTATAAACATCATCATCAAAAGCTTCATACTTTTCGAACAAAGATTCAATTTCATAAGCACCCTTAAAAGGAACAAATTCTTCTATTCTTTCCACATAATAATAATCATATATACCATTAGCATAAGAAGCTAAGGTTTCATTATCATTAAATTTGCATGAAAAGGGAAGGTGTGGAGCATTCATCCTAGAGCAACAAGTAAAATCATATCTCAAGCATAAATCCTGAGCATACCAATGCAACATATAAATTGGATCCCATAATAGTTTCCCTTTTTGTGCCAAGCGATAATCCCTAAAGTATTCACGTTGACCCAATGTTACTCCCATTATCAAGTTGAATGGGGTTTTCTCGGGATTATCAAAGTAGTGCATAATATTTTTCACATAACGAGCATCGAGGGTTTTAGGAGGTTCCCCATCTCCATGAGTAGCAAGTACCACTAATTTTTTTGATGTTTCGTGTTCCATATCCATAACTAAAGATAGAGAACAACTTAAAACAGAAAATAAAAACTACTTAGTGATAAAGCAAACAAGCACACACGAGAATATTCACCCCACGCTATTGCTCCCTGGCAACGGCGCCAGAAAAAGGTCTTGATAACCCACAAGTTTAGGGGATCGTTTGTAGCCTTCTTCGATAAATAAGAGTATCGAACCCAACGAGGAGCTAAAGGTAGAACAAATATTCCCTCAAGTTCTATCGACCACCGATACAACTCTACGCACACTTTAACGTTTGCTTTACCTAGAACAAGTACGAAACTATTTTGCCAGAATAAAACTACGAGTACTTTGCGAGAATAAAACTATGAATAAATTGCAAGGTAATAAAAGTGGATAGCTTTTGTCAACAAGAAAGTCATTTGTCCCTAGGCAATCAATAACAAGTACCGGTAATCATTCTTGTAATTTTATATGAGGGAGAGGCATGAGCTAACATAATTTATCTACTTGGATCATATGCACTTATGATTGGACCCTTAGCAAGCATTCGTAACTACTAAAGATCATTAAGGTCGTGAAACCCAATCATAGCATTAAGTATCAAGTCCTCTTTACTCCCATACGCAACAACCTACTTACTCGGGTTTAAGCTTATGTCGCTCTCGCAACCCACCATAAGCAAATCATGAACGTATTGCAACACCCTACAGCGGGGGCCCCTCACGTTTGCGCGAGACGGAGGGCACCGTAGGATAGCACCATAAATAAAATATACAATCATACCAACCAAGATCACGATTAACCCACGGGACAAACGGATCTACTCAAACATCATAGGATAACCATATATCATTGGGAAATATTATATGGAGTTGGGCACCATGTTTAAGTAGAGATTACAGCAGGGAGAAGGGGTGTTACACCGCTGCATACAGGGGAGAGAGTTGGTGTTGACGGTAGCAAGATTGTTGATGTAGATCGCCGTCACGATCCTTGCCCCGGTGGCACTCAAGCGCCACCGGGGGAGAGGGGGAGAGAGCCCCCCTCCTTCTTCTTGTTCCTTGGCCTCCCCCATAGATGGGAGGAGAGTTCCCCCTCTGCTCCATGGCCTCCATGGCGGCGGAGGGGCGGGAGCCCCTCCTAGATTGGATATCCCTCTCTGTTCTCTTCTGTTTCGCGCTCCCCTGATCTGACCGACAACCGTTTCTTATATTCCGGGAGATCCGTAACTCCGATTGCATTGAGATTTTAACACGGTTTTTTCCGGATATAAGCTTCTTGCGCCCGAAGTAGAGCTCCAACCGACTTTCGAGGAGGGCACAACCCACCACCATGCGCCAGGGGCCTCTGGCGTGCCCTGGTGTCTTGTGGGCTATGTGGGCCTCCGTTTGCCGTGATTCCAACTCCCAAAAATCACATATATTCCAAAAAAAATCTCCGTGAAATTTTATTGCATTTGGACTTCGTTTGATATGGATTTTCTGCGATACAAAAAACATGCAGAAAACAGGAACTGACACTGGGCACTGGATCAATAGGTTAGTCCAATAAGTCATATAAAAGTTGCCAAAAGTATGTAAAACTTGTATAATATTGGCATGAAACAATCCAAAATTATAGATACGACGGAGACGTATCAATGCCTTGTGTGCTATCAAACGTCACAACATAACTGGGTGATTATAAAGATGCTCTACAGGTATCTTCGAAGGTGTTTTGTTGGTTTGGCGTGAATCGAGATTAGGATTTGTCACTTCGAGTATCGGAGAGGTATCTCTGGGCCCTCTCGGTAATACACATCATAATAAGCCTTGCAAGCAAATGACTAATGAGTTAGTCACGGGATGATGTATTACGGAACAAGTAAAGAGACTTGCCGGTCATGAGATTGAACTAGGTATAGAGATACCGACGATCGAATCTCGGGCAAGTAACATACCGACAGACAAAGGGAATTGTGTATGTTGTCATAACTGTTCGACCGATAAAGATCTTCATAGAATATGTAGGAGCCAATATGGGCATCCAGGTTTCGCTATTGGTTATTGACCGGAGAGGTGTCTCGGTCATGTCTACATTATTCTCGAACCCTTAGGGTCCGCACGCTTAATGTTCGTTGACGATATAATGTTATATGAGTTATGTGATTTGGTGACCGAATGTTGTTCGGAGTCCCGGATGAGATCACGGACATGACAAGGAGTCACGAAATGGTCGAGGGGTAAAGATTGATATATAGTATGATGGTATTCGGACACCGGAAGTGTTTCGGAGGGTACCGGGTACTTATCGGGTCACCGGAAAGAAGTTTCGGGCACCCCCGGCAAAGCTATGGGCCTTATGGGCCAAGAGAGGGAACACATCAGCCCACAAGGGGCTGGTGCACCCCTATAGTGGTCAGCCCTATGAGGAGGAGTAGGAAAGAGGGGAGGGAAAGGAAAGTGTGGAGTAGGACTCCCCCTTCCTTCCCTCTCCCCCTCTCTTTCCTTCCCTCTTGGTCATACAAGGAAAGGGGGCGCAGGAGGGCGGGGCCCTAGGGCCGGCGGCCATACCCTTGGGGCGTGCGCTGGCTTCCCTAGGCAGCCTCCTCCCCCATACCACCTATATATATGTGGGGAGGGGGCGCCACACAAAGGACAGAACATTGTCTTAGCCGTGTGTGGTGCCCTGATACGTCCCCAATGTATCTATAATTTTTTATTGTTCCATGCTATTATATTATCTGTTTTGGATGTTTTATATGCATTAATATGCTATTTTATATTATTTTTAGGACTAACCTATTAACCTAGAGGCTAGTATCAGTTTCTTTTTTTTCCTTGTTTTTGAGGTTTGCAGAAAAGGAATACTAAACGGAGTCCAAACGGAATAAAACATCATGATGATTTTCCTTGGACCAGAAGACACCCAAGACACTTGGAGTTCAAGTCAGAAAAGCCACGAGGCGGCAAAAAGGCTGGAGGGCACGCCCCCTACCTTGTGGGCCCCTCATGACCTCCCTGGCCTAGTTCTGCCTCCTATATATTCACATATATTCCCAAACCACCAGAAGCTTCCATGAAAACACTTTTCCACCGCCGCAACCTTCTGTTCCCGTGAGATCCCATCAAGGGACCTTTTCCGGCACCCTGTCGGAGGGGGGTTCGATCACGGAGGGCATCTACATCAACTTTATTGCCCCTCCGATGAAGCGTGAGTAGTTTACCACAGACCTACGGGTCCATAGCTAGTAGCTAGATGGCTTCTTCTCTCTCTTTGATTCTCAATACCATGTTCTCCTCGATGTTCTTGGAGATCTATCCGATGTAATCATCTTTTGCGGTGTGTTTGTCGAGATCCGATGAATTGTGGATTTATGATCAGCTTATCTATGAATATTATTTGAATCTCCTCTGAATTCTTATATGCATGATTTGGTATCTTTGTATTTCTCTTCGAATTATCGATTTGGTTTGGCCAACTAGATTGGTTTTTCTTGCAATAGAAGAGGTGCTTAGCTTTGGGTTCAATTTTGCGGTGTCCTCACCCAGTGACAAAGTAGGGGTAGCGAGGCACGTATAGCATTGTTGCCATCGAGGATAAAAGGATGGGATTTTCATCATATTGCTTGAGTTAATTCATCTACATCATGTCATCTTAATTAATGCGTTACTCTGTTCTTTATGAACTTAATACTCTAGATGCAGGCAGGAGTCGGTCGATGTGTGGAGTAATAGTAGTAGATGCAGAATCGCTTTGGTCTACTTGACACGGACGTGATGCCTATATTGCATAATCATTGCCTTGGATATCGTCATAACTTTGCGCTTTTCTATCAATTGCTCGACAGTAATTTTTTCACCCACCGTATTATTTGCCTTCAAGAGAGAAGCCTCTAGTGAAACCTATGGCCCGGGGTCTATTTTCCATCATATTAGTTTCCGATCTACTATTTTGCAATCTTTTATTTTCAGATCGATAAATCAAAAACCCAAAAATATTTTATCTTTTGTTTATCTATCTCTATCAGATCTCACTTTTGCAAGTAACCGTGAAGGGATTGACAACCCCTTTATCGCGTTGGGTGCAGGTTGTTTGATTGTTTGTGCAGGTATTGGTGATTTGTGCATTCTTCTCCTACTGGATTGATACCTTGGTTCTCAAACTGAGGGAAGTAGTTATCTCTACTTGGTTGCATCACCCTTTCTCTTCAAGGGAAAAGCAACGCAAGCTCAAGAAGTAGCAGGAAGAATTTCTGGCGCCGTTGCCTGGGAGATCTATGCCAAGTCAAGACATACCAAGTACCCATCATAAAACTTTCATCTCTTGCATTACATTATTCGCCATTTGCCTGTCATTTTCCTCTCCCCCACTTCTAAAATGATTTTTGAAAAGACTCGCCCTTTTCTTCGCTCTTTTCTTCGCCTTCTTCCGTTCGTCTTTTCGTTTGCTTGCTCGTGTGTTAGATTGCTTGCTTTGTCATTATGACTCAAGAGAATACCAAATTGTGTGGCTTTTCCAATAATAATAATAATGATTTTATTAGTACTCCGATTGCTCCCGCCACTAGTGCGGAATCTTGTGAAATTAATGCCGCTTTACTGAATCTTGTTATGAAAGATCAATTTTCTGGTCTTCCTAGTGAAGATGTCGCATCCCATGTAAACAATTTCATTGATTTCTGTGATATGCAAAAGAATAAAGATGTGGATAATGATATTGTTAAATTGAAGCTATTTCCGTTCTCACTACGAAATCGTGCTAAAACTTGGTTTTCATCTTTGCCTAAAAATAGTATTGATTCACGGAATAAGTGTAAAGATGCTTTTATTTCCAAGTATTTTCCTCCAGCTAAGATCATCTCCCTTAGGAACGAGATTATGAATTTTAAGCAACTTGATCATGAACATGTTGCACAATATTGGGAGAGGATGAAATTGATGTTACGAAATTGCCCTACTCATGGTTTAAATTTGTGGATGATCATACAAATTTTTTATGCCGGATTGAATTTTGATTCTAGAAATATTTTAGATTTGGCTGCGGGAGGTACTTTTATGGAAATCACTTTAGGAGAAGCTACTAAACTCCTAGATAATATTATGGTTAATTATTCTCAATGGCACACTGAAAGATCTTCTACTAGTAAAAAGTGCATGCGATTGAAGAAATTAATGTTTTGAGTGGAAAGATGGATGAACTTATGAAATTATTTGCTAGCAAGAGTGCTCCTATTGATCCTAATGATATTCCTTTGTCTACTTTGATTGAGAATAATAATGAATCTATGGATGTGAATTTTGTTGGTATGAACAATTTTGGCAATAACGCATGTAGAGGCAATTTTAATCCTAGGTCGTTTCCTAGTAATTCCTCTAATAATTATGGTAGTTCCTACAACAATTCTTATGGAAATTATAATAAGATGTCCTCTGATTTTGTGAATAGTGTTAAAGTATTTATGATTTCCCAAAAGAGTTTTAATGCTTTGGTTGAAGAAAAATTGCATAAGATTGATGATTTGGCTAGGAACGTGGATAGAATTTCGCTTGAGATTGATTCTTTGAAAGTTAGATCTATTCCACACAAGCATGATATTAATGAATCTCTAAAAGCTATGAGAATTTACATTGATGAGTGTAAAGAAAGAACCGCTAAGATGTGTACTAAACGAGATTGGTTTGTAAAAGCGTGTTCTTCTAGTTTTTGTGAAATAATGATGAAGATCTTAAAGTGATTGATTTGAATCCTACTGAATCTTTGTTTTCCAATATAAATCTTGATAAAGATGGGACTGAAGATGAGTCAACTTTAGCTAAAAGGCGTCCCAATGATTCAGAGTTTATAGATCTAGATGCAAAAATTGAGAAAAGTGGAATTGGAGAGGTCAAAACTTTAAGTAGCGACGAACCCACTCTTTTGGATTTCAAGAAATTTAATTATTATAATTGTTATTTAATAGATTGTATTTCCTTGTTGCAATCCATGTTGAATTCACCTCATGCTTATAATCAAAATAAAGCTTTTACTAAACATATCGTTGATGCTATGATGAAATCTTTTGAAGAACAGCTTGAATTGGAAGTTCCTATCCCTAGAAAACTTTATGATGAGTGGGAACCTACTATTAAGATTAAAATTAAGGATTATGAGTGCCATGCTTTGTGTGATTTGGGTGCTAGCGTTTCCACGATTCCAAAAACTTTATGTGACGTGCTAGGTTTCCGTGAATTTGATGATTGTTCTTTAAATTTGCATCTTGCGGATTCCACTATTAAGACACCTATGGGAAGAATTAATGATGTTCTTATTGTTGCAAATAGGAATTATGTGCCCACAGATTTCATTGTTCTTGATATAGATTGCAATCCTACATGTCCTATTATTCTTGGTAGACCTTTCCTTAGAACGATTGGTACAATTATTGATATGAAAGAAGAAAACATTAGATTTCAATTTCCGTTAAGTAAGGGCATGGAACACTTTCCTAGAAAGAAAATTAAGTTGCCATATGAATCTATTATGAGAGCTACTTATGGATTGCATACCAAAGATGACAATACCTAGATCTATGTTTTATGCCTAGCTAAGGGCGTTAAACAAAAGAGCTTGTTGGGAGGCAACCCAACTTTATTTTTGTTCTTGCTTTTTTGGTTCTGTTTTTCAATAAATAATTCATCTAGCCTCTAGTTTGATGTGTTTTTGTGTTTTAATTAGTGTTTGGGCCAAGTAAGACCTCTGGAATGGCTTACGGTTATAGTTGATTTGATCTTGCTGAAAACAGAAACTTTTGCGCCCAGTACAAAAAATCCTAAATCACCAGAGTGTGATAAATTTCTAAATTTTTAAAAAAGATTTATATACAAATTGCCTCTGTTGTCCTAATTTTTCAAAAAAATTGGAGTTACAGAAGTATTTGAAGTTTCCAGATTGCTACAGACTATTCTGTTTTCGAGAGATTCTGTTTTCTATGTGTTCTTTCCTTATTTTGATGAATCTATGGGTAGTATCGGGGGGGTAGGAACCATGGAAAAGTTGGAATATAGTAGATATTACACCAATATAAATAAAGAATCTGTTCAGAACAGTACCTTAAGTGGTGATTTATTTTCTTATACTAATTGAACTCATGAGATTTTCTGTTGAGTTTTGTGTTGTGAAGTTTTCAAGTTTTGGGTAAAGATTTGATGGACTATGGAATAAGGAGTGGCAAGAGCCTAAGCTTGGGGATGCCCAAGGCACCCCAAGGTAATATTCAAGGACAACCAAGAGCCTAAGCTTGGGGATGCCCAAGGCACCCCAAGGTAATATTCAAGGAAAACCAAGAGCCTAAGCTTGGGGATGCCCCGGAAGGCATCCCCTCTTTCGTCTTCATCCATCGGTAACTTCACTTGAGGCTATATTTTTATTCACCACATGATATGTGTTTTGCTTTGAGCGTCTTCTATGATATGAGTCTTTGCTTTTTAGTTTGCCACAATCATCCTTGATGTACACATCTTTTGAGAGGGACACGCATGCGTGATTTATTAGAATACTCTATGTGCTTCACGTATATCTTTTGAGCTAGGCAATTTTGCTCTAGTGCTTCACTTATATCCTTTTAGAGCACGGTGGTGGTTTTATTTTATAGAAATTATTGAACTCTCTTGCTTCACTTATATTATTTTGAGAGTCTCTCTAAACAGCATGGTAATTTTCTTAGGTTATGAATTTGGTCCAAATATGATGGGCATCCAAGGGAGATATAATAAAAACTTTCATATATAGAGCATTGAATACTATGAAAAGTTTGATTCCTTATGATTGTTTTGAGATTCGAAGATGGTGATATTAGATTCATGCTAGTAGTAAATTGTGGAGTCAAAGAAATAATTGCATTAAGGTTTGTGATTCCCGTAGCATGCGCGTATGGTCTTCTAGTTATGTGATGAAGTTGGAGCGCAATTTATTCTTGATTGTCTTACTTTGTGTGAAAGTCGGGAGCGCGCGGTGGTTAACTCCTAAAAACCTCTCCCCTAGGAGCATGCATAGTAGTAATTTGCTTCGAGTGCTAATAGATTTTTGCAATAAGTATGTGAGTTCTTTATGACAAATGTTGAGTCCATGGATTATACGCACTCTCACCCTTCCACCATTCCTAGCCTCTCTAGTACTGCGCAACTTTTGCCGGTGCATTAAACCCACCATATACCCTTCTTCAAAACAGCCACCATACCTACCTATTATGGCATTTTCATAGCCATTCCGAGATATATTGCCATGTAACTCCACCGTTCCGTTTATTATGATGCACACCATCATTATCATATTGCTTTGCATGATCATGTAGTTGGCATAGTATTTGTGGCTTGGCCACCGTTCATATTTTTTATACATGGCACACTTGATCATCGCACATTCCGGTACACCGCCGGAGGCATCCATATAGAGTCATATCTTGTTCTAGTATCGAGTTATAATTTTGAGTTGTAAGTAAATAAAAGTGTGATGATCATCATTATTAGAACATTGTCCATGTGAGGTTATAAAAAAAGAGGACAAGAAGTGCCAAAAAAAGAGAAAAGAGTCTCCAAAAAAAGGAGAAAGGAGAATAAAAAAGAAAAAGAAAAAAATGAGAGAAAAAGAGAGAGAAAAGAGAGAAGGGACCATGTTACTATCCTTTTCCACACTTGTGCTTCAAAGTAGCACCATGTTCTTCATGATAGAGAGTCTCCTATTTTGTAACTTTCATATATTACTAGTGGGAATTTTTTGTTATAGAACTTGGCTTGTATATTCCAACGATGAGCTTCCTAAAATGCCCTAGGTCTTCATGAACAAGCAAGTTGATGCACACCCACTAGTTTTCTTGAGCTTTCATACACTTATAGCTCCAGTGCATCCATTACATGGCAATCCCTACTCACTCACATTGATATCGATTAATGGACATCTCCATGGTCCATTGATTTGCCTAGTTGATGTGAGACTTTCTCCCTTATTTTGTCTATTACCACCTTATATTCCACCCATAGTGCTATATCCATGGCTCACGCTCATGTATTGCGTGAAGAGTTGAAAAGGCTGAAGCGCGTTAAAAAGTATGAAATAGTTGCTTGGATGACACTGGGGTGGGCATGATTTATACTTTGTGTTGAGAAGAGGGAGCATAACAAGACTATATGATTTTGTAGGGATAACTTTCTTTAGCCATGTTATTTTTGAATCTTAATGATTTGCTTTCTAGTGTGCTTGAAGTATTATGTTTTTGTGTCAATAAACTTTTGTTTTGAATCATACAGATCTGAATATTCATGCCAAATAAAAGAGATTGCATTGATAAATATGTTAGGTAGCATTCCACATCAAAAATTCTGCTTTTATCATTTACCTACTCGAGGACGAGCAGGAATTAAGCTTGGGGATGCTTCATACGTCTCCAATATATCTATAATTTTTTATTGTTCCATGTTATTATATTATCTATTTTGGATGTTTTATATGCATTAATATGATATTATATATTATTTTTGGGACTAACCTATTAACCTAGAGCCCAGTGCCAGTTTCTGTTTTTTCCTTGTTTTTGAGCTTCGTGGAAAAGGAATACTAAACGGAGTCCAAACAGAATAAAACTTCATGATGATTTTTCTTGGACCAGAAGACACCCAGGAGGCTTGGAGTTCAAGTCAGAAGAGCCACGAGGCGGCGACAAGGGTGGAGGGTGTGCCCAGGGGGTAGGGCACGCCCCCTAACTTGTGGGCCCCTCGTGACCCCCTGGCCTAGTTCTGCCTCCTATATATTCACATATATTCACAAACCACCAGAAGCATCCACGAAAACACTTCTCCGCCACCGCAACCTTCTGTTCTCGTGAGATCCCATCTAGGGACCTTTTCCGGCACCCTGCCGGAGGGGGATTCGATCACGGAGGGCATCTACATCAACTCTATTGCCCCTCCGATGAAGCGTGAGTAGTTTACCACAGACCTACGGGTCCATAGCTAGTAGCTAGATGGCTTCTTCTCTCTCTTTGATTCTCAATACCATGTTCTCCTCGATGTTCTTGGAGATCTATCCGATGTAATCTTCTTTTGCGGTGTGTTTGTCGAGATTCGATGAATTGCGCATTTATGATCAGCTTATCTATGAATATTATTTGAATCTCCTCTGAATTCTTATATGCATGATTTGGTATCTTTGTATTTCTCTTTGAATTATCAGTTTCGTTTGGCCAACTAGATTGGTTTTTCTTGCAATAGGAGAGGTGCTTAGCTTTGGGTTCAATCTTGTGGTGTCCTCATCCAGTGACAAAGTAGGGGTAGCGAGGCAAATATAGCATTGTTTCCATCAAAGGATAAAAAGATGGGGTTTTCATCATATTGCTTGAGTTAATTCCTCTACATCATGTCATCTTACTTAATGCGTTACTCTGCTCCTTATGAACTTAATACTCTAGATGCAGGCAGGAGTCGGTCGATGTGTGGAGTAATAGTAGTAGATGCAGAATCATTTCGGTCTACTTGACACGGACAATGCCTATATTGCATAATCATTGCCTTGGATATCGTCATAACTTTGCGCTTTTCTATCAATTGCTCGACAGTAATTTTTTCACCCACCGTATTATTTGCCTTCAAGAGAGAAGCCTCTAGTGAAACCTATGGCCCCCGGGTCTATTTCCCATCATATTAGTTTCCGATCTACTATTTTGCAATCTTTTATTTTCAGATCGATAAATCAAAAACCCAAAAATATTTTATCTTTTGTTTATCTATCTCTATCAGATCTCACTTTTGCAAGTAATTGTGAAGGGATTGAGAACCCCTTTATCGCGTTGGGTGCAAGTTGTTTGATTGTTTGTGCAGGTATTGGTGATTTGTGCGTTCTTCTCCTACTGGATTGATACCTTGGTTCTCAAACTGAGGGAAATACTTATCTCTACTTTGCTTCATCACCCTTTCCTCTTCAAGGGAAAAACCAATGCAAGCTCAAGAACTAGCATGCCCTCGTCCACCGTTTACTCCCCGGTCATATTTTCATAGTGCTTAGGCGAAGCCCTTCAGAGATCACTTCACCATCACCGTCACGACGCCGTCGTGCTGCCGGAAATCATCTACTACTTTGCCCTTCTTGCTAGATCAAGAAGGCGAGGATGTCACCGAGCTGAACGTGTGCTGAACGCGGAGGTGTCGTACGTTTGGTGCTTGATTAGTTGGATCGCAAAGAACTTCGACTACATCAACCGCGTTACTAAACGCTTCCGCTTTTGGTCTACGAGGGTACATAGACATACTCTCCCCCTCGTTGATATGCATATCCATGGATAGATCATTGCGTGTGCGTAGAATTTTTTTCCATGCAACGTTTGCCAACACGAGCTGGCTCATGAAGTGGTACATTGGCCATATAAAACCACTCGGACACCCATGTGTCTTCTTATGGAGGGGTGCTGGTGGGGTAGCCGGTTCCCGCTATTCTGCACACCTCGGCGGCTCCAACCTCGTGCAATCTCCCGTCTTGGGAGCAAGGCATTATGCAGAAATAATGTCTCCATAGTATGAAGTGGCCCTCGCATCCGAGGTACATTTAACATAGGGCAAGAAACCCCGGGATGTGCAAGATCGAGTTGGGGGTCAGGTGATGGAGTTGGATCCCATAAAACTCGAGCAAACCATGAAGGAAAGGGTGGATTGGGAATCCTATCCCGCGGAGGAGGAAAGGAACAAAATGTACCCGCTCATCCCCATGAGGGATGGGATGGTTGTCGACATGTGTCTTCCCATCAACAGATATGAGGCCCAGGCAAGTTGAGGCCAAATCTCGATCCGGTAGGTATCCTTGAGTGGATAGTCAGTTCAGTTGGAGGCACGTGACGGAGCATCTCCCCAAGTCTCCCTTGAGGGGGGCCGTGTGGGCGCTTGGAAGAGCCAGCGTCATTCGCCATTGTTAGAACTCCTCAAGCTTGACTTCGGAAGGGGGGAATGGTGCCAAGCGGTGAAAGGGGAGGGCCAAGGTGCGCTTGGTCGTAAATTTGGCCCCAGAGCTGGTTAAATAAAGCCAGCAAAAGCGACATTTCAATGCATGTCCATAAAAGCGGCTCGACTCCCCACATGGCACGACGCTCGAGACGGTGTGAGGCAGGACGAGGGCCGAAGAAAATTAAAACTAAAGACTTCGAAGATGAGATAGGAACTCGCCTGCTAAGCCAAAGATCATCATGTCAAAGACAATATTCGAAGAAGGTTATCACCCTCGGCTTCGAACACAAGTTCGAGGGCTGCTGATGGTGTCCTAGACTAGGGGGTCCTGGCCTAGCTGACCTAGTCCATGGGCCGAATTGATGGCCCGTTACTAAGGAAGGACTCTGGAGGCCTCAAACCTATGCGTATCCAGCTTCCCCGAAGACTTGGCGTGTACTACAAGAAGATCTATTAGATTCATCATGTAAACCCTATATGGCAACCGGCGGTGTTTAACCCTAGATACCCCCGTTACCTATATAAACCAGAGGTTTAGTCCTTTGAGGCCCATTCATACATTCATCATCGTACCCCTAGGGTTTAGACCACAACTCACAATCTCGAGGTAGATCAACTCTGTACCTTGATACATCCACAATATAAGCAAGAGCATGACGTGGGGTTTTGATACCCCACAAGTATAGGGGATCGCAACAGTTTTCGAGGGTAGAGTATTCAACCCAAATTTATTGATTCGACACAAGGGGAGCCAAAGAATATTCTCAAGTATTAGCAGTTGAGTTGTCAATTCAACCACACCTGGATAACTTAGTATCTGCAGCAAAGTATTTAGTAGCAAAGTAATATGGAAGTAACGGTAACGGTAGCAAAAGTAATATTTTTGGGTTTTGTAGTGATTGTAACAGTAGCAACGGAAAAGTAAATAAGCGAAGAACAATATATGAAAAGCTCGTAGGCATTGGATCGGTGATGGAGAATTATGCCGGATGCGGTTCATCATGTAACAGTCATAACCTAGGGTGACACAGAACTAGCTCCAATTCATCAATGTAATGTAGGCATGTATTCCGAATATAGTCATACGTGCTTATGGAAAAGAACTTGCATGACATCTTTTGTCCTACCCTCCCGTGGCAGCGGGGTCCTAATGGAAACTAAGGGATATTAAGGCCTCCTTTTAATAGAGTACCAGAACAAAGCATTAACACATAGTGAATAGATGAACTCCTCAAACTATGGTCATCACCGGGAGTGGTCCCGATTATTGTCACTTCGGGGTTGCCGGATCATAACACATAGTAGGTGACTATAGACTTGCAAGATAGGATCAATAACTCACATATATTCATGAAAACATAATAGGTTCAGATCTGAAATCATGACACTCGGGCCCTAGTGACAAGCATTAAGCATAGCAAAGTCATAGCAACATCAATCTCAGAACATAGTGAATACTAGGGATCAAACCCTAACAAAACTAACTCGATTACATGATAGATCTCATCCAACCCATCACTGTCCAGCAAGCCTACGATGGAATTACTCACGCACGGCGGTGAGCATCATGAAATTGGTGATGGAGGATGGTTGATGATGACGACGGCGACAAATCCCCCTCTCCGGAGCCCCGAACGGACTCCAGATCAGCCCTCCCGAGAGGTTTTAGGGCTTGGCGGCGGCTCCGTATCGTAAAACGTGATGAATCCTTCTCTCTGATTTTTTCTCCCCGAAAGTGAATATATGGAGTTGGAGTTGAGGTCGGTGGAGCGTCAGGGGGCCCACGAGGTAGGGGGCGCGCCCCCACCCTCGTGGACAGGGTGTGGGCCCCCTGACATGGATTTTTCTTCCAGTATTTTTCTTATTTTCCAAATAAATGTTCTGTGGAGCTTCAGGTCATTCCAAGAACTTTTGTTTCTGCACATAAATAACACCATGGAAAGTCTGCTGAAAACAGCATCAGTCCGGGTTAGTTCCATTCAAATCATGCAAGTTAGAGTCCAAAAACAAGGGCAAAAGTGTTTGGAAAAGTAGATACGACGGAGACGTATCAACTCCCCCAAGCTTAAACCTTTGCTTGTCCTCAAGCAATTCAGTTGATAAACTGAAAGTGATAAAGAAAAACTTTTACAAACTCTGTTTGCTCTTGTTGTTGTAAATATGTAAAGCCAACATTCAAGTTTCCAGCAAAGATTATGACTAACCATATTCACAATAACTCTTAGGTCTCATGTTTACTCATGTCAATGGCATAATCAACTAGCGAGCGATAATAATAAATCTAGGATGACAACACTTACTCAAAACAATCATGATATGATATAATAAGATGGTATCTCGCTAGCCCTTTCTGAGACCGCAAAACATAAATGCAGAGCACCTTTAAGGATCAAGGACTGACTAGACATTGTAATTCATGGTAAAAGTTATCCAGTCATAGTCATACCCAATATAAATTAATAGTAATGGATGCAAATGACAGTTGCTCTCCAGCTAGTGCTTTTTAATAAGAGGGTGATGACTCAACATGAAAGTAAATAGATAGGCCCTTCGTAGAGCTAAGCAGGGATTCGTAGAGGTGCCAGAGCTCAGTTTTGAAATAGAGATAAATAATATTTTGAGCGGCATACTTTCATTGTCAACATAACAACCAAGAGATGGCGATATCTTCCATGCTACACACATTATAGGCGGTTCCCAAACAGAATGGTAAAGTTTATACTCCCCCTCCACCAACAAGCATCAATCCATGGCTTGCTCGAAACAACGAGTGCCTCCAACTAGCAACAGCCCCAGGGGAGTTTTGTTTGCAATTATTTTGATTTAGTTTGCATAAAGCATGGGACTGGGCCCGGTGACCAGCCATTTTCTCGTGAGTGAGGAGCGGAGTCCACTCCTCTTGAGAATAACCCGCCTAGCATGGAAGGTACGGACAGCCCTAGTTGATACATGAGCTATTCGAGCATACAAAACAGAATTTCATTTGAAGGTTTAGAGTTTGGCACATACAAATTTACTTGGAACAGCAGGTAGATAACGCATATAGGAAGGTATGGTGGACTCATATGGAACTTTGGGGTTTAAGGGATTGGATGCACAAGCAGTATTCCTGCTTAGTACAAGTGAAGGCTAGCAAAAGACTGGGAAGCGACCAACTAGAGATCGACAACAGTCATGAACATGCATTAAAATTAATGAACATTGAGTACAAGCATGAGTAGGATATAATCCACCATGAACATAAATATCGTGAAGGCTATGTTGATTTGTTTCAACTACATGTGTGAACATGTGCCAAGTCGAGTCACTTAAATCATTCAAAGGAGGATACCACCCCACTATACCACCCCACTATACCACATCACAACCATTTTAATAGCATGTTGGCACGCAAGGTAAACCATTATAACTCATAGCTAATCAAGCATGGCATAAGCAACTATGATCTCTAATTGTCATTGCAAACATGTTTATTCATAATAGGCTGAATCAGGAACGATGAACTCATCATATTTACAAAAACAAGAGAGATCGAGTTCATACCAGCTTCTCTCATCTCAGTCAGTCCATCATATATCGTCATAATTGCCTTTCACTTGCACGACCGAACGATGTGAAATAATAAGAGTGCACGTGCATTGGACTAAGCTGGAATCTGCGAGCATTCAATAAACAGGAGAAGACAAGGCAATATGGGCTCTTGGTTAAATCAACAATAATGCATATAAGAGCCACTTCAATAATTTAATCATGATCTTCTCCTATCGACCCCCAAAGAAAAGAAAAGAAATAAAACTGTTTACACGGGAAAGCTCCCAACAAGCAAAAGAAGAACGGGGAAATCTTTTTGGATTTTCTTTTTAATTATTACAACTACAGCAAGAAAAGTAAACTAACTAAAATCTACACTAATTTTTTTGGTTTTTTTCTTAAGGTTTAACAAACACACAAGAAGAAAGCAAGAAAAAGAAAATAAACTAGCATGGATATTACAGTGAAAAAGTATGAGCACCGACATCTAGCAATGAGTGTGTGAACATAAATGTAATGTCGGTGAGAAATGCGTACTCCCCCAAGCTTAGGCTTTTGGCCTAAGTTGGTTTATTGCCACGGATGGCCTGGCGGATATCCATAGTTGTAGCCGGGGTCATACTGGGATGCAGCAGCTGTCGCCTCCTGAGCTGCAGCGTGGCGGCGAGCTACCTCCTCCCTCCTCTCGTACTCATCTGCCTCCTCTCTGGTAATAACATATCTTCCTTTTGCCTGGTAATCAAAGAAGGCAGGAGCAGGGAGAGTAATACGGACAGCATGACGTCTGTCAAAGATTAAGCGATAATGGAGAGGTGATTCATTCCTCTCAACAAACTGGTGGTGAACCATAGCATTAAAGTCTAGGTAAGCAGGAGGCAATTCAATATCATCATTACGTATGTCCACACCAAGAAAATTGGCTAAGCGGGTTGCATAAATTCCTCCAAAGAAATCTCCATTAAATCTATTATGATGCAACCTACGTGCAACAATGGCTCCCAAATTATAAGATTTGTCTCCTAACACAGCACTCCTAAGAATACTGAGGTCAGGGACACACATGTGACATGCTTCATCCTTACCATTTATGCATCTACCTATGAAGAGAGCAAAATAATGTATAGCAGGAAAATGGATGCGCCCTATGGTAGCTTGTGCTATATCTCTAGATTCCCCCACAGTTATACTAGCAAGAAAATTTCTAAATTCATATTTGCGGGGTTCACTAGCACTACCCCATTGTGGAAGTTTGCAAGCAGTGGTAAAATCCTCTAAGTCCATCGTATAAGATTTTTCATAAAGATCAAACAAGACAGTTGGAGAATTACGTGAAGATCAAAATTCAAACCTCCTCACAAAGGAACTAGTGAGATAGTGGTACTGGCGGCACTTTTCTTCCTCGAAGCTCACAAGATCAGCGTTACGCAAATATGCGTTAAATTCTTCCTTGATTCCCGCTCGATCCATAAAGTTTTCTGAAGGCCATTCACAAGGCTGCACTGGAGCGTCCCTTGGTGGCTCATCATCAGCATCAGGCATTGCAAGCCTGGGTCCTTGCTTCCTTGAAGAACCACCTTGGAACATTTTCCTAAGCATATTTCTTCCTCTGAAAATTTCTGAAATTTTTAGTAACTTCAAAATAAAAGTGAACCAAGCTCAACAAGATTGATAGCAACTACTCCTACAAGTGCCTAGAGCCTATATCAAGCATTAGAACTACTTGGAACCATATAAATTTGACATGCAAGCTCAAGAACATGGTCACCTAGGCAGCACAAATTTGCAATGAATAAAGCACTAGAACAAAAACTAATTGGACCAATGGAGGAGTCACATACCAAGGAACAATCTCCCCAAGCAGTTTTGTGAGAGGTGCTTTGAGCAAGGAGATCGAAAATCGCAGCAAAATGAGCTAGAACTCGTGCTTGAGCTGGATGGTGATTTTTTTGGGAGGAAGAAGAAGTGTGTGGGTGCAAGAATGAGTGGAGGGGAGCCACCATGGGCCCATGAGGCAGGGGGCACACTCAGGGGGGTAGGGCGCGCCCTCCACCCTCGTGGCCAGGTGCTTGCCCCTCCTGCTATGTTCTCAGTGCCAGATATTCTCAAATATTCCAGAAAAAATCATATTTCATTTTCAGGGCATTTGGAGAACTTTTATTTTTGGGGTATTTTTATATTGCATGGATAAATCAGAAAATAGACAAAAAATACTATTTTACTTTATTTCAACTAAATAACAGAAAGTAGAGAAAGGGTACAGAAGGTTGTGCCTTCTAGTTTCATCCATCTCATGCTCATCAAAAGGAATCCACTAACAAGGTTGATCAAGTCTTGTTAACAAACTCATTCTGAATAACATGGAACCGGAGAAATTTCGAATAACACTATGTTACCTCAACGGGGATATGCACATCCCCAATAATAAGAATATCATATTTCTTCTTGACAGTAGGAAGAGGAAATTCAAAACCTCCAAAAATAATCGATGGAATTTTTCCAATAGAATTGATACTGTGGACTTGAGGTTGTTTCCTCGGAAAGTGTACCGTATGCTCATTACCATTAACATGAAAAGTGACATTGCCTTTGTTGCAATCAATAACAGCCCCTACATTATTCAAAAAAGGTCTTCCAAGAATAATAGACATACTATCGTCCTCGGGAATATCAAGAATAACAAAGTCCGTCAAAATAGTAACGTTTGCAACTACAACAGGCACGTCCTCACAAATACCGACAGGTATAGCAGTTGATTTATCAGCCATTTGCAAAGATATTTCAGTAGGTGTCAACTTATTCAAATCAAGTCTATGATATAAAGAGAGAGGCATAACACTAACACCGGCTCCAAGATCACATAAAGCAGTTTTAACATAGTTTCTTTTAATGGAGCATGGTATAGTTCGTACTCCTGGATCTCCTAGTTTCTTAGGTATTCCACCCTTAAAAGTGTAATTAGCAAGCATGGTGGAAATTTCAGCTTCCGGTATCTTTCTTTTATTAGTAACAATATCTTTCATATACTTAACCTAAGGATTCATTTTGAGCATATCAGTTAACCGCATACGCAAAAAGATAGGTCTAATCATTTCAGCAAAGCGCTCGAAATCCTCATCATCCTTCTTCTTGGATGGTTTGGGAGGAAAGGCATGGGTTTCTGAACCCAAGGTTTTCTTTCTTTACCATGTTTCCTAGCAACAAAGTCTCTCTTATCATAACGTTGATTCTTTGATTGTGGGTTATCAAGATCAACAGCAGGTTCAATTTCTACATCATTATCATTGCTAGGTTGAGCATCATCATGAACATTATCATTAACATTATCGCTAGGTTCATGTTCATTACCAGATTGTGTTTCAGCATCAGAGATAGAAATATCATTTGGATTCTCAGGTTGTTCAGTAATAGGTTCACTAGAAGTATGCAAAGTCCTATCATTTTTCTTTTTCTTCTTTTTAGAAGGACTAGCTGCCTCAATATTATTTCTCTAAGAATCTTGCTCAATTCTCTTAGGGTGGCCTTCAGGATACAAAGGTTCCTGAGTCATTCTACCAGTTCTAGTAGCCACTCTAACAGCATAATCATTTTTCTTACTATTCAATTCATTGAGCAAATCATTTTGAGCTTTAAGTACTTGTTCTACTTGAGTGGTAACCATAGAACCATGTTTAGTAATGAGTTTAAGTTCACCTTTAACTCTAGACATATAATCACCCAAGTGTTCAAGCGTATCGGAATTGTATTTCAATTGTCTACCAAAATAAGCATTGAAGTTTTCTTGTTTGACAATAAAATTATCAAACTCTTCTAAGCATTGTCTAGAAGACTTATAGCGAGGAATATCACCTTCATCAAATCTATAGAGAGAATTTACCTTTACTACCTGTGTCGGGTTATCAAGACCGTGAGTTTCTTCAATAGGTGAAGGATTAAGATCATATATTTCTTCAACAGGTGGTAAATCAAGACCGTGTATTTCTTCAATAGGAGGTAATTCTTAACATCTTCAACTTTAATACCTTTTTCTTTCATAGATTTCTTTGCCTCTTGCATATCTTCAGGACTGAGAAATAGAACCCCTCTCTTCTTCGGAGTTGGTTTAGGAATAGGCTCAGGAATTGGCTCACGAGCTGGCTCAGGAAGAGTCCAATTATTTTCATTTGTCAACATATTATTCAATAAAATTTCAGCTTCATCCGGTGTTCTTTCCCTGAAAACAGAACCAGCACAACTATCCAGGTAATCTCTGGAAGCATCGGTTAGTCCATTATAAAAGATATCAAATATTTCATTTTTCTTAAGAGGATGATCAGGCAAAGCATTAAGTAACTGGAGAAGCCTTCCCCAAGCTTGTGGGAGACTATCTTCTTCAATTTGCACAAAAATATATATTTCCCTTAAAGCAGCTTGTTTCTTATGAGCGGGGAAATATTTAGCAGAGAAGTAATAAATCATATCCTGGGGACTACGCACACAACCAGGATCAAGAGAATTAAACCATATCTTAGCATCACCCTTTAATGAGAACGGAAATATTTTAAGGATATAAAGGTAGCGAGATTTCTCATCATTAGTGAACAGGGTGGCTATATCATTTAATTTAGTAAGATGTGCCACAAAAGTTTCAGATTCATAGCCATGAAAAGGATCAGATTCAACCAAAGTAATTATATCAGGATCAACAGAGAATTCATAATCCTTATCAGTAACGCAGATAGGTGAATTAGCAAAAGCAGGGTCAGGTTTCATTCTAGCATTAAGAGATTGCTGCTTCCATTTAGCTAATAACCTCTTGAGCTCATATCTATCTTTGCAAGCTAAAATAGCTAAAGCAGCTTCATTTTCAAAAACATAACCCTCAGGAATAACAGGCGATTCATATTTATTAGGGGAAGAGTCTTCATCATCACTTTCATCAATGTTATCAGTTTCAATAATTTCTTTCTCTCTAACCCTAGCAAGTTGTTCATCAAGAAATTCACCAAGTGGCATAGTAGTATCAAGCATAGAAGTTGTTTCATCATAAGTATCATGCATAGCAAAAGTGGCATCATCAATAACATGCGACATATCAGGATTAATAGCAGAAGCAGGTTTAGGTGTCGCAAGCTTACTCAAAACAGAAGGTGAATCAAGTGCAGAGCTAGATGGCAGTTCCTTACCTCCCCTCGTACTTGAGGGATAAATTGTTGTTTTTGCGTCTTTCAAGTTCTTCATAGTGACCAGCAGATATAAAACCCCAAGTGACTCAAAGAATAGAGCTATGCTCCCCGGCAACGGCGCCAGAAAATAGTCTTGATAACCCACAAGTATAGGGGGTCGCAACAGTTTTCGAGGGTAGAGTATTCAACCCAAATTTATTGATTCGACACAAGGGGAGCCAAAGAATATTCTCAAGTATTAGCAGTTGAGTTGTCAATTCAACCACACCTGGATAACTTAGTATCTGCAGCAAAGTATTTAGTAGCAAAGTAATATGGAAGTAACGGTAACGGTAGCAAAAGGAATATTTTTGGGTTTTGTAGTGATTGTAACAGTAGCAACGGAAAAGTAAATAAGCGAAGAACAATATATGAAAAGCTCATAGGCATTGGATCGGTGATGGAGAATTATGCCGGATGCGGTTCATCATGTAACAGTCATAACCTAGGGTGACACAGAACTAGCTCCAATTCATCAATGTAATGTAGGCATGTATTCCGAATATAGTCATACGTGCTTATGGAAAAGAACTTGCATGACATCTTTTGTCCTACCCTCCGGTGGCAGCGGGGTCCTAATGGAAACTAAGGGATATTAAGGCCTCCTTTTAATAGAGTACCGGAACAAAGCATTAACACATAGTGAATACATGAACTCCTCAAACTATGGTCTGTTGGGGATCGTTGCAGAAATTAAAAAAATTCTATGCATCACCAAGATCAATCTATGGAGTTTACTAGCAACGAGAGGGGAGCGCATCTTCATACCTTTGAAGATCGCGATGCGGAAGCGTTGCAAGAACGCGGATGAGGGAGTCGTACACGTAGCGATTCAGATCGCGGCAGAATCCGATCCAAGCACCGAACAACGGTGCCTCCGCGTTCAACACACGTGCAGCCCGGTGACGTCTCCCGCGCCTTGATCCAGCAAGGAGGAGGGAGAGGTTGAGGAAGAAGGCTCCAACAGCAGCACGACGGCGTGGTGGTGGTGGAGTGACAGTTCTCCGGCAGGGCTTCGCCAAGCACACGCGGAGGAGGAGAGGTGTTGGGGAGGGGAGGGGCTGCGCCTTGGATGTGTTCTGCAGCCCTCCCCTCACCCCTCTATTTATAGGGAGAAGGGGGAAGGGGGCCGGCCCGTCTAGATGAGATCTAGAGGGGGGGCGGCCAAGGGGGAGGGAGCTTGCCCCCCAAGCAAGGGGGGCGCCCCCCTTTAGGGTTCCCCCCAAACCCTAGGCGCATGGGCCCTAGGAGGGGTTGGCACCCAGCCCACTTAGGGCTGGTTCCCTTCCACCTACAGCCCATAAGGCCCTCAGGGGCAGGTGGACCCTCCCGGTGGACCCCCGGAACCCCTTTGGTGGTCCCGGTACAATACCGGTATACCCCCGAATATTTCCGGTGACCGTATGATGACTTCCCATATATAAATCTTCACCTCCGGACCATTCCGGAACTCCTTGTGACGTCCGGGATCTCATCCGGGACTCCGAAAAACATTCGGTAATCACATACAAACCTTCCTTATAACCCTAGCGTCATCAAACCTTAAGTGTGTAGACCCTACGGGTTCGGGAATCATGCAGACATGACCGAGACACCTCTCTAGCCAATAACCAACAGCGGGATCTGGATACCCATGTTGGCTCCCACATGTTCCACGATGATCTCATCGGATGAACCACGATGTCGAGAATTCAAGCAATCCCGTATACAATTCCCTTTGTCAATCGATACATTACTTGCCCGAGATTCGATCGTCGGTATCCCAATACCTCGTTCAATCTCGTTACCGGCAAGTCACTTTACTTGTTCCGTAATGCATGATCCCTTGACTAACTACTTAGTCACATTGAGCTCATTATGATGATGCATTACCGAGTGGGCCCAGAGATACCTCTCCGTCATACGGAGTGACAAATCCCAGTCTCGATCCGAGCCAACCCAACAGACACTTTCAGAGATACCTGTAGTGCACCTTTATAGCCACCCAGTTACGTTGTGACGTCTGGTACACCCAAAGCATTCCTACGGTATCCGGGAGTTGCACGATCTCATGGTCTAAGGAAATGATACTTGACATTAGAAAATATTTAGCAAACGAACTACACGATCTAGTGCTATGCTTAGGATTGGGTCTTGTCCATCACATCATTCTCCTAATGATGTGATCCCGTTATCAATGACATCCAATGTCTATGGTCAGGAAACCGTAACCATCTATTGATCAACGAGCTAGTCAACTAGAGGCTCACTAGGGACATGTTATGGTCTATACGTTCACCATGTATTACGATTTCCGGATAACACAATTATAGCATGAACAATAGACAATTATCATGAACAAGGAAATATAATAATAACCATTTTATTATTGCCTCTAGGGCATATTTCCAACAGTCTCCCACTTGCACTAGAGTCAATAATCTAGTTACATTGTGATGAATTGTACACCCATAAAGTTCTGGTGTTGATCATGTTTCGCTCGTGGAAGAGGTTTAGTCAACGGATCTGCGACATTCAAATCCGTATGCACTTTACAAATATCTATGTCTCCATTTTGAACATTTTCACGAATGGAGTTGAAGCGACGCTTGATGTGCCTGGTCTTCTTGTGAAACCTGGGCTCCTTGGCAAGGGCAATAGCTCCAGTGTTGTCACAGAAGAGAGTCATCGGCCCCGATGCATTGGGAATAACTCCTAGGTCGGCAATGAACTCCTTCATCCAGATTGCTTCATGTGCTGCCTCCGAGGCTGCCATGTACTCTGCTTCACATGTAGATCCCGCCAGGACGCTTTTCTTGCAACTGCACCAGCTGACTGCCCCACCATTCAAAATATACACGTATCCGATTTGTGACTTAGAGTCATCCAGATTTGTGTCGAAGCTAGCATCGACGTAACCCTTTACGACGAGCTCTTCGTCACCTCCATAAACGAGAAACATATCCTTAGTCCTTTTCAGGTACTTCAGGATGTTCTTGACCGTTGTCCAGTGTTCCATGCCGGGATTACTTTGGTACCTTCCTACCAAACTTACGGCAAGGTTTACATCAGGTCTGGTACACAGCATGGCATACATAATAGACCCTATGGCCGAGGCATAGGGGACGACACTCATCTTTTCTCTATCTTCTGCCGTGGTCGGGCATTGAGCCGTGCTCAATCTCACACCTTGCAATACAGGCAAGAACCCCTTCTTGGACTGATCCATATTGAACTTCTTCAATATCTTGTCAAGGTATGTGCTTTGTGAAAGACCTATGAGGCGTCTCGATCTATCTCTATAGATCTTGATGCCTAATATGTAAGCAGCTTCTCCAAGGTCCTTCATTGAAAAACACTTATTCAAGTAGGCCTTTATACTTTCCAAGAATTCTATATCATTTCCCTTTAATAGTATGTCATCCACATATAATATGAGAAATGCTACAGAGCTCCCACTCACTTTCTTGTAAACACAGGCTTCTCCATAAGTCTGTGTAAATCCAAACGCTTTGATCATCTCATCAAAGCGAATGTTCCAACTCCGAGATGCCTGCACCAGCCCATAGATTGAGCGCTGGAGCTTGCATACTTTGTCAGCATTCTTAGGATCGACAAAACCTTCCGGCTGCATCATATACAATTCTTCCTTAAGGAAGCCATTAAGGAATGCCGTTTTGACGTCCATTTGCCATATTTCATAATTGTAGAATGCGGCAATTGCTAACATGATTCGGACGGACTTCAGCTTTGCTACGGGTGAGAATGTCTCATCGTAGTCAACTCCTTGAACTTGTCGATAACCCTTAGCGACAAGTCGAGCTTTATAGATGGTAACATTTCCATCCGCGTCCGTCTTCTTCTTAAAGATCCATTTATTCTATCGCTTGTCGATCATCGGGCAAGTCTGTCAAAGTCCATACTTTGTTTTCATACATGGATCCTATCTCGGATTGCATGGCTTCAAGCCATTTGTTGGAATCTGGGCCCGCCATTGCTTCTTCATAGTTCGAAGGTTCACCGTTGTCCAACAACATGATTTCCAGGACAGGGTTGCCATACCACTCTGGTGCGGAACGTGTCCTTGTGGACCTATGAAGTTCAGTGGTAACTTGATCATGATCGTCATCATTAACTTCCTCTCTAGTCGGTGCAGGCACCACAGAAACATTTTCTTGTGCTGCGCTACTTTCTGGTTCGAGAGGGGTCATCTCATCAAGTTCCACTTTCCTCCCACTTACTTCTTTCGAGAGAAACTCTTTCTCTAGAAAGGACCCGTTCTTGGCAACGAAGATCTTGCCTTAGGATCTGAGGTAGAAGGTATACCCAATGGTTTCCTTAGGGTATCCTATGAAGATGCATTTTTCCGACTTGGGTTCGAGCTTTTCAGGTTGAAGTTTCTTGACATAAGCATCGCATCCCCAAACTTTAAGAAACGACAGCTTAGGTTTCTTTCCAAACCATAATTCATACGGTGTCGTCTCAACGGATTTCGACGGAGCCCTATTTAAAGTGAATGCGGTAGTCTCTAAAGCATAACCCCAGAATGATAGCGGTAGATCGATAAGAGACATCATAGATCACACCATATCCAATAGAGTGCGATTACGACGTTCGGACACACCATTACGCTGAGGTGTTCCAGGCGGCGTGAGTTGTGAAACAATTCCACATTTCCTTAAGTGTGTGCCAAATTCGTGACTCAAATATTCCCCTCCACGATCTGATCGTAAGAACTTTATTTTCCTGTCACGTTGATTCTCAACCTCACTCTGAAATTCCTTGAACTTTTCAAAGGTCTCAGACTTGTGTTTCATTAAGTAGACATACCCATATCTACTCAAGTCATCAGTGAGGGTGAGAACATAACGATAGCCACCGCGAGCCTCAACGCTCATTGGACCGCACACATCAGTATGTATGATTTCCAATAAGTTGGTTGCTCGCTCCATTGTTCCGGAGAACGGAGTCTTGTTCATTTTGCCCATGAGGCATGGTTCGCACGTGTCAAATGATTCATAATCAAGAGACTCCAAAAGTCCATCTGCATGGAGTTTCTTCATGCGTTTGACACCAATGTGACCAAGGCGGCAGTGCCACAAGTATGTGGGACTATCATTATCAACCTTACATTTCTTGGCATTCACACTATGAATATGTGTAACATCACGTTCGAGATTCATTAAGAATAAACCATTGACCAGCGGGGCATGACCATAAAACATATCTCTCATATAAATAGAACAACCATTATTCTCGGATTTAAATGAGTAGCCATCTCGCATTAAACGAGATCCATATACAATGTTCATGCTCAAAGCTGGCACTAAATAACAATTATTGAGGTTTAAAACTAATCCCGTAGGTAAATGTAGAGGTAGCGTGCCGACGGCGATCACATCGACCTTGGAACCATTCCTGACGCGCATCGTCACCTCGTCCTTTGCCAGTCTCCGCTTATTCTGCAGCTCCTGCTTTGAGTTACAAATATGAGCAACCGCACCGGTATCAAATACCCAGGAGCTACTACAAGCGCTGGTTAGGTACACATCAATAACATGTATATCACATATACCTTTGGTATTGCCGGCCTTCTTATCCGCAAGTACTTGGGGCAGTTCCGCTTCCAGTGACCGTTTCCCTTGCAATAAAAGCACTCAGTCGTAGGCTTGGGTCCATTCTTTGTCTTCTTCCCAGCAGCTTGCTTACCGGGCGCGGCAACTCCCTTGCCGTCTTTCTTGAAGTTCTTCTTACCCTTGCCTTTCTTCAACTTAGTGGTCTTATTCACCATCAACACTTGATGTTCCTTTTTGATCTCCACCTCCGCTGATTTCAGCATCGAATATACCTCAGGAATGGTCTTTTCCATCCCCTGCATATTGAAGTTCATCACAAAGCTCTTGTAGCTAGGTGGGAGCGACTGAAGGATTCTGTCAACGACCGCGTCATCCAGCAGATTAACTCCCAGTTGAGACAAGCGGTTGTGCAACCCAGACATTTTGAGTATGTGTTCGCTGACGGAACTATTCTCCTCCATCTTACAACTGTAGAACTTGTCGGAGACTTCATATCTCTCGACCCGGGCATGAGCTTGGAAAACCATTTTCAGCTCTTGGAACATCTCATATGCTCCGTGCTGCTCGAAACGCTTTTGGAGCCCCGGTTCTAAGCTGTAAAGCATGCCGCACTGAACCAGGGAGTAATCATCAACACGTGTTTGCCAGGCGTTCATAACGTCTTGGTTTGCTGGGACGGGTGCTTCACCTAGCGGTGCTTCAAGGGCATATGCTTTCTTGGCAGCTATGAGGATGATCCTCAACTTCCGGACCCAGTCCGTATAGTTGCTACCATCGTCTTTCAGCTTGGTTTTCTCTAGGAACGCGTTGAAGTTGAGGTTGACATTAGCGTGGGCCATTTGATCTACAAGACATATTGTAAAGATTTTAGACTAAGTTCATGATAATTAAGTTCATCTAATCAAATTATTAATGAACTCCCACTCAGACAGACATCCCTCTAGTCATCTAAGTGATACATGATTCGAGTCAACTAGGCCGTGTCCGATCATCACGTGAGACGGACTAGTCATCATCGGTGAATATCTTCATGTTGATCGTATCTGCTATACGACTCATGCTCGACCTTTCGGTCTCTTGTGTTCCGAGGCCATGTCTGTACATGCTAGGCTCGTCAAGTCAACCTAAGTGTATTGCGTGTGTAAATCTGGCTTACACCCGTTGTATGCGAACGTTAGAACCTATCACACCCAATCATCACGTGGTGCTTCGGAACAACGAACCTTCGCAACGTTGCACAGTTAGGGGGAACACTTTCTTGAAATTTTAGCGAGGGATCATCTTATTTATGCTACCGTCGTTCTAAGCAAATAAGATGTAAAACATGATAAACATCACATGCAATCAAATAGTGACATGATATGGCCAATATCATTTTGCTCCTTTTGATCTCCATCTTCGGGGCGCCATGTTCATCATCGTCACCGGCATGACACCATGATCTCCATCATCGTGTCTTCATGAAGTTGTCTCGCCAACTATTACTTCTACTACTATGGCTAACGGTTAGCAATAAAGTAAAGTAATTACATGACGTTTCAGTTGACACGCAGGTCATAAATAAATTAAGACAACTCCTATGGCTCCTGCCGGTTGTCATACTCATCGACATGCAAGTCGTGATTCCTATTACAAGAACATGATCAATCTCATACATCACATATATCATTCATCACATCCATCTGGCCATATCACATCACATGACACTTGCTGCAAAAACAAGTTAGACGTCCTCTAATTGTTGTTGCAATTTTTTACGTGGCTGCTATAGGTTTCTAGCAAGAACGTTTCTTACCTACGCCAAAACCACCACGTGATATGCCAATTTCTATTTACCCTTCATAAGGACCCTTTTCATCGAATCCGATCCGACTAAAGTGGGAGAGACAGACACCCGCTAGCCACCTTATGCAACTAGTGGATGTCAGTCGGTGGAACCTGTCTCACGTAAGCGTACGTGTAAGGTCGGTCCGGGCCGCTTCATCCCACGATGCCGCCGAATCAAGATAAGACTAGTAACGGCAAGTAAATTGACAAAATCGACGCCCACAACAACTTGTGTTCTACTCGTGCATAGAAACTACGCATAGACCTAGCTCATGATGCCACTGTTGGGGATCGTTGCAGAAATTAAAAAATTTCTATGCATCACCAAGATCAATCTATGGAGTTTACTAGCAACGAGAGGGGAGCGCATCTTCATACCTTTGAAGATCGCGATGCGGAAGCGTTGCAAGAACGCGGATGAGGGAGTCGTACACGTAGCGATTCAGATCGCGGCAGAATCCGATCCAAGCACCGAACAACGGTGCCTCCGCGTTCAACACACGTGCAGCCCGGTGACGTCTCCCGCGCCTTGATCCAGCAAGGAGGAGGGAGAGGTTGAGGAAGAAGGCTCCAACAGCAGCACGACGGCGTGGTGGTGGTGGAGTGACAGTTCTCCGGCAGGGCTTCGCCAAGCACACGCGGAGGAGGAGAGGTATTGGGGAGGGGAGGGCCTGCGCCTTGGATGTGTTCTGCAGCCCTCCCCTCACCCCTCTATTTATAGGGAGAAGGGGGAAGGGGGCCGGCCCCTCTAGATGAGATCTAGAGGGGGGGCGGCCAAGGGGGAGGGAGCTTGCCCCCCAAGCAAGGGGGGCGCCCCCCTTTAGGGTTCCCCCCAAACCCTAGGCGCATGGGCCCTAGGAGGGGTTGGCGCCCAGCCCACTTAGGGCTGGTTCCCTTCCACCTACAGCCCATAAGGCCCTCAGGGGCAGGTGGACCCTCCCGGTGGACCCCCGGAACCCCTTTGGTGGTCCCGGTACAATACCGGTATACCCCCGAATATTTCCGGTGACCGTATGATGACTTCCCATATATAAATCTTCACCTCCGGACCATTCCGGAACTCCTTGTGACATCCGGGATCTCATCCGGGACTCCGAAAAACATTCGGTAATCACATACAAACCTTCCTTATAACCCTAGCGTCATCAAACCTTAAGTGTGTAGACCCTACGGGTTCGGGAATCATGCAGACATGACCGAGACACCTCTCTAGCCAATAACCAACAGCGGGATCTGGATACCCATGTTGGCTCCCACATGTTCCACGATGATCTCATCGGATGAACCACGATGTCGAGGATTCAAGCAATCCCGTATACAATTCCCTTTGTCAATCGATACGTTACTTGCCCGAGATTCGATCGTCGGTATCCCAATACCTCGTTCAATCTCATTACCGGCAAGTCACTTTACTTGTTCCGCAATGCATGATCCCGTGACTAACTACTTAGTTACATTGAGCTCATTATGATGATGCATTACCGAGTGGGCCCAGAGATACCTCTCCATCATACGGAGTGACAAATCCCAGTCTCGATCCGAGCCAACCCAACAGACACTTTCGGAGATACCTGTAGTGCACCTTTATAGCCACCCAGTTACGTTGTGACGTTTGGTACACCCAAAGCATTCCTACGGTATCCGGGAGTTGCACGATCTCATGCTCTAAGGAAATGATACTTGACATTAGAAAAGCTTTAGCAAACGAACTACACGATCTAGTGCTATGCTTAGGATTGGGTCTTGTCCATCACATCATTCTCCTAATGATGTGATCCCGTTATCAATGACATCCAATGTCCATGGTCAGGAAACCGTAACCATCTATTGATCAACGAGCTAGTCAACTAGAGGCTCACTAGGGACATGTTATGGTATATATGTTCACACATGTATTACGATTTCCGGATAACACAATTATAGCATGAACAATAGACAATTATCATGAACAAGGAAATATAATAATAACCATTTTATTATTGCCTCTAGGGCATATTTCCAACATGGTCATCATCGTGAGTGGTCCCGATTATTGTCACTTCGGGGTTGCCGGATCATAACACATAGTAGGTGACTATAGACTTGCAAGATAGGATCAAGAACTCACATATATTCATGAAAACATAATAGGTTCAGATCTGAAATCATGGCACTCGGGCCCTAGTGACAAGCATTAAGCATAGCAAAGTCATAGCAACATCAATCTCAAAACATAGTGGATACTAGGGATCAAACCCTAACAAAACTAACTCGATTACATGATAGATCTCATCCAACCCATCACCGTCCAGCAAGCCTACGATGGAATTACTCACGCACGGCGGTGAGCATCATGAAATTGGTGATGGAGGATGGTTGATGATGACGACGGCGACGAATCCCCCTCTCCGGAGCCCCGAACGGACTCCAGATCAGCCCTCCCGAGAGGTTTTAGGGCTTGGCGGCGGTTCCATATCGTAAAACGCGATGAATCCTTCTCTCTGATTTTTTTTCTCCCCGAAAGTGAATATATGGAGTTGGAGTTGAGATCGGTGGAGCGTCAGGGGGCCCCGAGGTAGGGGGGCGCGCCCAGGGGGCAGGCGCGCGCCCCACCCTCATGGACAGGGTGTGGGCCCCCTGACGTGGATTTTTCTTCCAGTATTTTTCTTATTTTCCAAATAAATGTTCCATGGAGTTTCAGGTCATTCCGAGAACTTCTGTTTCTGCACATAAATAACACCATGGAAAGTCTGCTAAAAAGAGCGTCAGTTCGGGTTAGTTCCATTCATATCATGCAAGTTAGAGTCCAAAAACAAGGGCAAAAGTGTTTGGAAAAGTAGATACGATGGAGACGTATCAGGTTTTACCTCCATGGAGAGGGCCCGAACCTGGGTAAACATTGTGTGTTCTTTCTCTTGTTACCCATCGATCCGAACTAACAGCTCGAGCCCCCTACCCTAGGTCTGCCGGTTTTGACACCGACACCTAGGATTACAGGAGTCCTCATCTTGTGCGCCAAGTCTTGTGGAATCTCCCTGGTATGTGTCATGGGCCTCTCCAAGTGGCCCGTTAATGAACTGCCATGGGGGTCCTCAGCCCGGCCCTCCTGGTCGCGAGACGGCATGGTGAGTACCACCTAATCCAGGACACCAATGGGGGATTTCTCCTTTTATATTTCGTTGCATCTTTGATTACTTTAGGTTTTTTTTAGAACGAAGACGCTAGGTGTGTCCGGCTTCAAATTAATAAAGACCACAACATAGGCAGCGTACCAAGGATCTGAACCTTAGAAACACAAAAGCCCTCCGACCACACACAGGGGAAGTCATAGGGTTCTGGCCAAAAGACCGCGAGCAAGATTTACAAGGCACGAAGGCCATATATTGGGCACGCAGGCTCGCTAAGTAACAAAAGGGGCCACTCCCTTAAGAAGTGACAGCTTGCTCCCTAGCCATCGCATACACCTGGTGGAGATGAGCTTGAGCTTACTGCATCCTCTCAGCATCCTTGTGCCTCGCCAACGGACTCCAATGTTGTAGAAATAGATTGCATTTGTAGATAACATTGCCGGGTGAGACGAGAAAATCCCTTCAATAGCTAGTTTGTTCCTAGTCAGGCAGGGCGCCCAGAACAGTGCCCCAACGCAGCTCCACAATACACGTTTTCCGGTCCCCTGGACCGAGTCTAGAATGCCCGCTAAATCACCGGTGGACCGCGGGTTCCACTGCACTCCCGCCACGGTCCGAACAGCGCTCCAAGTGAACCTAGCCAGCGGGCATCGAATAAAGACGTGGTTTGCGTCCTCATTAACTCTACAGACCGCGCATGTGCCTGTGGTCGGCCCCTGCCATTTTGCCACATTTTCAAACGTAGGTAATCTGTTACGGAATAGTTGCCACATAAACACTTGGATTTTGAGTGGGAGGTGTGCCTTCCAAAGGCCCTTAACCACCGGCTGGGCCGTCCCTTGGCATAGCTTGTGGTAAAGAGATTTGACCGTAAACTTGCCGGACACGATGAGCGCCCATGTCACCGAGTCGGGCGCTGTGGACAACGAGGACGAGCTTATAAGATTAAGCATCGCTGCATAACTCACCCGCTCTTGGTTATTGAGCTCGTGACGGAAGTGGACCACTGGGGGTGACGAGGCTAAAGCCGAGGCCACAGTCATGTTCGGGTCTACAACAATTGCGTACAAGTCCTAGTATTCCGACCAGAGCGGTTGGGAGCCAACCCAAAAATCTAGCCAGAACCGGGCCGAGCGGCCATCTCCAATAGCAAACTTTGCCCCCTTGGTAAAGGCCGGCTTGATGGCTTGGATGTCATTCTAGAAAGGAGAGCCCCTAGCTTCACCTTCGAAAAAATTCCAACTCGGGAAATACTTTGTGCGAAGGAGCTCCACCCATAAGCCCGTCGTCCCTTGCGATAGCTTCCATATCCACTTGCACATGAGTGCAACATTTAAAATCCTGGTGTTGGTGATCCCGAGGCCCCCCAAGGCCTTGGGCCGGCAGACCGGCGCCCACTTAACCATATGGTATTTGCGCTTCGGGCCCATTCCTTCCCAAAAGAAGCGCGACCGAGGCGTGTCCATCTTGGCGTGGACTCCTTCAGCAAGAAGAAAGAGGCCCATCGCAAACATAGGCAAGGAGGACAAGCTCGAGTTCGTGAGCACAAGCCTCGCTGCGGAGGAGAGGAATTTGCCTCGCCAAGGGCACACCCTACCCCCAATCTTGGTGCAACGAGGACCCCAATCATCGACCGTTAGGCGTTTAGTATCTAAAGGAAGTCCTAAATATGTGAAGGGGGACTTCCTAGCTTTGCAGTTGAGCATGTCCCCGATGCGCCTACACTCCTCCGAGTCCAATCCCATGGACATAACTTCACATTTGTGGAAGTTGATCTTCAACTCGGACATGAGCTCGAAGCTAAGGAGAACGACTTTGACCATCGTATGTTGTGGAGTTCCGGCTGGAACAGCAATAATGTGTCGCGTCGGCATACTGAAGGTGGGAGACCCCCCCCCCCTGGGATGAGGTGACCGACCACACCTTTAATGTGACCGGCCTCAATAGCTTTCCGCAGCATAGCAGCCAGAGCATCGACCACAAAATTGAACAGGATCGGGGACATTGGGTCGCCCTGACGCAGTCCGCGCCTGTTCCGGAAGAAGTGCCCTACTTCTCCGTTGATCGAGATCGCTGTGTGGCCTCCCGAGACCAGCTGCATCACTCGATGAACCCAAACAGCCGAGAAGCCACGGCCGAGGAGAACTTGACACAAGAAATCCATATTAACCCGGTTGTATGCCTTTTCGAAGTCCAGTTTTAGCAAGATTGCTGGTTCTTTCGTTGGTTTGAGCTCATGGATGATTCCCTGCAGGGCTAGAGGGCCCTCCAGGATTCAGCCACGAATGAATGCATATTGCGTACGACTAATCGTGCGGTGAGCGATCGGGACGAGGCGCGTCGTGCACGCTTTGGCATAGATCTTAAAAGGCACATTAATCAGCGCGATGGGTCTAAACTGGCGAATATTGTCAGCCCCCGCCACTTTGAGGATGACCGAGAGAACACCGTAGTTGAGTCTAGCGATGTCTATTGTTCCGTGCATAAAGCCATTACACACCTCAAAAATGGGTCCCCTAAGCAATGGCCAAAAAATTTGAACATTGCCACCGGCCACCCATCTGGGCCCAATGCCGTGTCTGACTTCATGCTCATGAGCGCGTCGTCGATCTCCTTGGGGAGGAACGCAAGTCCTAGCTCCGCGTTCTCACTTTCTAGGAAGATCTGAGAGGGCGTCCAGACATCCATGCGTAGACCAGCCCTCTGGTCCTCGCAGGCCCCGTCAGATGGATATAGAACTCATAAACATGGTTCATTATATCCGCTTGGCGCAACAGTAACCCCTATTCTGATTGCAACCACAGGATCGCACATTTCCGGTGTCTTCCATTGGCATAGGCTTGGAAGTACTTCAGGTTTCGAAACAGCCTCCTCTTTGTCTTCTTCATCAACGGCCTCTGTGTCGAAGTCAAGTTCTTTATTCTTCTCCCCTTCTTCTTCGTGACCTTGAGCATCTTGATGAAGCGGTTCTTCTTTCTCATCGTCAGGGTTAAGAAGATCTTCATCTTCTTGTCTTTGACATTGACTATCTCTTTTCTTCCTTGCTTGTTGTTCTTCATACCAGCCAGGAAGAAGATCGAATGTTAAATTCAAAAGAATACTAGGAAAATTAAAAAAAACTAGAATTTTGGGATATCAAACATGGGTGCCCAATCTACTCGTGTGTGAAGTTTCGTGAAGAAATGACATCCGTGGTATTCTCGGCAAAAAAGTCAAAAACTGCCTATGTATAGAAAGCAACTGTTTGGATGGATTATAGTTCGGACTGTATTTTCTTCGCCATGGATACCATGTATGACATTTCTTAAAGAAACTAAACATGGGAGTAGAATGGGCACCCGGGTTTAATATCCCAAAATTCCAAGTTTTTCCAAAATTTACAGGCATTTTTTAATTTAAAATTCATATAGGATTCATGGGCACCCAAGAGCTCCTATGTATTTACATGTCAACATGGGATATTGTTTCAGAGTTATCGTCGAAACCAAACAACCATGCAATACTTTTTTTCACCCGCAAAAAAAAAGGGATTAATGGTTTGTGAGAAGAATTATTTAAAAAATGAAATAGGTAACTAATATGATGATGTTAGCCCGAGGTGGGTGATTGCCACAAGCATGCATGTGTTCTCTCTACAAGGGGAAAGTCCTATTGGGAAGTAGCAAAACACATGTATGCTCCAACATAAATATTTGTCAATATTTTCAGGAAGACTAATATGAATTGAGATACAACGCATGGGTGGAAGTAAGTCGTCAGGTGCAGTAGAAGAGTCCCATGCAACAAATCGAGTGTGAAAGTTTGACATTTTTCACACCAGGATGGTATTAAGAGGTACGTAGTGAATATATGCACCCATTTCCCTTGATCAACGTACAAAGGGACCTTACCATGCCTCCTGGCCTGAATGCGTTGATATGATTCAGTGCAATACTTTTTTTTCTTGAATACGCATGAGTGTGCATACTATATGTTAAAGAAGAGGATGGGGTAAATAGCCCCTTCACGTTAGTAATTACATATTACATAACCCCAACTCCAACATCTCTCAACAACACGGCCTAACTCCTCTCACTTACACACCCTTCCATGGCCGCGAAGAGGGCCTCGACGTTGCCCTTGAACAGGCCCGCCTACTTCCAAGTTCTACCCTTTAGAATGATTCTACTTATTACATGTGAAATTTAAGGGGTAGCACCATCGAAAACAATAACATTCCGATGCTTCCATAATTACCACATACCTAGTAGAAATATAGCGTGAACATATTTCTTACCCAATGTCGTGTGTACCTTGTTGGTGCACCAATCCGCCATCACCGTGTCTATGGTCGGTGTCCACTCCAGCATGTTCATCGCTAGGCACACGCCGGCCTAGATTTCTCTTGCGAACACACAAACGATGAGGATATTGTTGATGCTTTCCTCCCTATTGGTCATAGAATGGGCATGCCTCCTGGTGATCCAAGCCACGCCGCACAAGTCTGTTCAAGGTCCAGCACCTGTTCTGGAAAGTTGTCCACGCGAAGAAGCGACAGCATAGCGGGGATTTCCAAGTGAATTATGTCGTGGGCATGACCTCCTTGCCCCAAAATTTCACCGCATATGCCAACCTCATCGAGAAGCACTCATTTGCCTCCCAAGACCACTTTGTGACATCTACTTCTTCCGGATGGAGATGGGCGGTCGTTACATGATTCCACACCAGCATGTATTCGTGTAGCATTTGCTCTATTGGTTCTGGGCCAACATCCAGCGCCCAAGTGCCATTGAGAAGTCCTTGGCCGACCGTCCATGTCACTCTTGTCCTCGGGCCCACCCTTGCATAGAGGTTGGGTGCGATATCCTCAATTCGCGGGCCTTGGATCATCTATCCTCCCAAAACAGTGTGTTATTACCATTGCCCACCATTCTCCTAGTTGCGGCTTGGAAGAGTTTCTTTGATTTCTCTGGTACCAAAATCTCGAACTCTGCCCATGGCCTCGAACTGTCCATGCACTGTAACCAGGGACAGCGGGCTTGCATTACAAGGTTTAGCCACCCTAGGAATCGAGCGCCCTCTAGCAAAAGCACTCTGGTGCATTAGACCAGCATGAAGTTATTATCGTGAATCGAGCGCCCTCTGGCAAAAGCACTCTGGTGCTTCCCCACAAGCTTTGGTAGCTCCACTGCCGACCTAGTAGATAGTAACTTGTCGAAGATTTTGATGACCCCATGGATGAAGCTAACCGTCTGGAAGTCCTTAATATCCTCTGCGCCATCCATCTTGGGCCTTGTTAATTGTTGGCAGTCCACACATGTCTCCTGGTGGAAAGCATGAAGGGTTCGCATGATATCACCTTTGATGATGGTCTAACATTTGCGAAGAATCTTCCCGTGAAACCATCCGTCCCTGGCGCCTTTTCAAGAGGTATCGATTTAATCACTTTCTCCACCCCGTCTTCCATGAATTGGATGTCCAAGTGCGGCATATCCAGCGATGGCAGTTGCAAGAGACTCATGTAAAGCGAGGGTGGCCGGGCCGGAGCTGTACCAAACAAGTTTTCATAGTATGTGTCCACCTTCTGTGCGAGCTCATCATGCCCCGTAGCAAGTTCCTCGCCATTCTTGAGCTTGAAGATGGCATTCTTCCTTTGTCGGTGGCAAGCTAATTGGTGAAAGAGTCGTGTGTCCCTCCTTGAGGAAAAGGATTCGGTGATCTCTGTCTTGTGATCGATCTCTCCAGGGAGCTCATGCCAAGCAGTTTGCGCTTCAAGATATTCCTCAAATTCCTTTCTTGGTCAGTCAGGGTTCTAGCACCCATCGCCTTGTCCAATCTGTAAATGACTTTTTGAGCAATGGCAATTTGAAGCTTTAGGTTCCCAATCCACTTGTCACTCCATTTTTTCAAGCTCTTTGATGTTGCCCTTGGTTTCATATCGAGCGCCACGTAGGAGTTTCCATGGTGCGGTACCAAGTCCCATGCAGAAGCTACCACCTCCATAAAGCCATCCACACGGGCCCAGAAAGCTTCAAACCTAAACCTCCTCCCCACGCAAAGATCCGTGTTTAAGTCCAATAATAGGATTGGGCAGTGATCCAATACCGATGCACGTACTAGTGCCGTGAGGTACAGATCTTGCCAAGATGATGTGCAAAAATTAAATGTGATCAATCTTCTCCAAAGTCGTTGTGGCCCTCTCATTGGCCATGTGTACCTTAGCTTTATAGAAGGCAGAAATATGTACACGAATGTGATACAATGGAGCCCAGGCACCACACACTAGGCCACCATCCGGCCCAAAAACTCCACTCCTAGCCCTAAACTCGACTACTCACAAAATACATTGACTCCGGTACCTCCCGCCCTAACCCAAGTTAGCAGCTCATCGAAGACTTGAGAGGTGAAAATTGCTATAGTAGACACTTCTCTCCTGGGGCCGAAGACCATTCCGTTGTGATGCTTTCAAAGGTGCCAACAAACAATCATGATAAGTGAGTCAAACCCCTTTATGTTCTCCTTCGGCATCCTCTTGCGGGTCTCCATCCACCAAGAACTAATGGAGTCGTTGGTCATCGGCACGAGCATGATGTTGATTCTGTCTCTCAAGAAGCAGCAGTGCCAGACTTGCCGAGCAAAGACACAGCAGAGCAAGATGTGGTCCATTGAGTCTTCCTCCTGATCAAAAATGTAGCAAGGCGAGATTTGGTCTGGCAGTCCGTGATGCAAGCGTCGATCTGCTGTCCATAGTCTGTAATGAGTGGCCAGCCACATGAATAGTTTGCACGACAAAGGTGCCCAACATTTCCAAATCGCCATAGCTAATGCAAAACGGATGCTTCCATGCTACATCATCTCGTAGGCTGATTTTGAAGTGTATGAGCCTCCAGTATTCCATCTCCATATGGGGGCATCAATCTGCGTCGGCACAAGGACAACCTCAATCATGATTTCTCATAAGTTAATGATCTACATCATGGCATCCGCGGAAGGGCTCCCAGATATGTCGTCAGCCCAACGATGAGAAGACAGAGCTTCACTGACCGTTCGTCTGTTGATGATTTGTGTGCGTACAAGCGCAAGAACCAAGGGAGCAACATCAGCCATAGACTGTCCCTCGATCCATCTATCCTTCCAAAATAATGTACGTCGGCCATTTCCCACTTTCCATTGAACGCAGCTTGTACCTGAGTGTCCATAGCAAGCGGTAGGCCCTGCCAAGGTCGGGTCTCGTCGGTGCGCTTAAGCCATTCCCACCTCAATCTTAAGGCCAATCCATGCTTATTTAGGTCCAACACTCCCAGACCACCAAGCTGCTTAGGATGACAAACCCTTTGCCAAGAGACTAGGCACTTGCCACCATGAATGTGCTCTGAGCCCGCCCAAAAGAATGCACGACGGCTCTTGTCGACACGTTCCAGGGCCCACTTTGGCACATCGGCGACCAATAGGTGATGCGTGGGTCTAGCTCTGATCACGTTGTTCACTAAGGTTAACCTACCAGGCCTCGTCACCAATCCATGTTGCCAACCCGGCAAGAAGTTGAGAACATCATCCACCACCGGTTGCCACTCCGAGTGCGTGAGTTGCTTGATAGATAGTTGCATGCCAAGGTACTTGCATGGAAAGACTTCCATACGCCACAGCAGAGCATTGGAGACCCTCGCTGCGTCGGCCTCGTTTGATCTAATCATGATCGCCGAAGATTTGGTGAGGTTGACATGTAGTCCTGAGGCTATGCCAAAAATCTGCAAGGCTTCTCTGGTGAAGTTCAAGTCCGCAATGGTCGGCCGGATTAAAAGAATGACATCGTCAGCATAGATCGACAGTTGTTGGAACGGCGAGCATCCTGACATGGCGTTGATCGGTCCACACGCTTGCGCCTTGGTCACCAGGGTTGTGAGCGCATCCATTGCGATGACAAATAGCAAGGGGGATACTGGATCACCCTGGCGCAAGCCTTTCACATGTCTAAATTTCCTTCCCGGGCAGCCATTCACAAGGACTCGGGAGCTTACCGTGGACAGAAAGGTCGCCAGCCTAGAGCACCAAATCTTTGAGAATCCTTTTGCCCGCAATACCTCGAGCAAGAAGGATCAAGACAGTGACTCAAATGCTCGGGAAATATCTAGCTTCACCATCACTCCTTTAGCCTTCCTTCTATGTAAGTTTCTGGCCACTTGTCACACTAGCATGAAATTGTCATGAATGTTCCTTCCACGGATGTATGCCGATTGATTGATACTAACAAGATCACCCATACGTGGACAAAGTCTCCAGGCCATTAGCTTGGCATTGATCTTGGGGATACTATGGAGTAGGTTGATCGGCCGGAAGTCTCCGATATGGCAAGCGTCCTGCTTCTTTGGTATAAGGGTGATAATCGCCGGATTCAGTCTACCAAAGCCACGTCCATTTCCAAGCTGCAATTTGTGAATGGCAGCCATCACGTCTCCCTTGATATGATATTCCATACTCTATGGAAGAACAATCCAATAAACCAGTCCAGCCCCGGTGCGCAGTCCGCCGACATGGTCTTAACGATAGCAAACACCTCCTCCTCAGTGTATATCTCGTCCAGCTCGCGAAGGTCCAGTGGGGTAATTCCAAGAAAATCCAAGTCGATGGAATGTTTCTCTAGCATGGCACATGCCAAGAAGCTCTTTGTAAGCAGCATAGAAGTCCTCTTCCTTGGCACTTTGCTCCATGATGACCACATCTCCATGGTGTAGTGCCGGTATGAAGTTCAGCAGTTTCCTGCCATTCGCCACGAGGTGAAACAATTTTGTGTTGGTGTCTCCTTCAGCAAGCCAGCGAATCCGCGACCTTTGTCTAGCGATCGTGCGCTCCAGCGAAGCCAGTCCCAGGAATGTCAGCTTGAGAGTGTTGTGTAGCCAATGTTCACCTGCAGAGAGCATCCTATGATCCATAGCCCGATCCAGGTGCAAAATGATCCGGTTGGCTATAGCAATCTGCAGCTTGATGTTACCCGCCTTTCGCTGACCCCAAACCGTGAGATCATGCGCGGTTTTCCGCAGTAAAATGTCCAACCTGAGGAAGGGATCCATGATGCTAGAGTCGCAAGTCCAAGCCTCCTCCACTGCTTCCTCAAAACCTTCGAGTTTAGTCCAGAATAGTTCGAAACGGAACCGCCTATGCCTTTGTAGGGGAGCGTCCAAAGCGAGGTGCAAGGGGCAGTGGTCCGACGTGGCCGTGGACAGGGCCTGCAACATGCAGTCCGGATGGTCTAGTTCCCCGTCCACCGAGACAAAAGCTCTGTCGATCTAAGTGAGCGTGGGAACCTCTCGCTCATTGCTCCAGGTAAAAGTGCGCCCATACAAATACAGCTCCTTGAGGCCATTGGAGTCAACGAATTTCCTAAACTTGCTCATCATTCTCCTGTCGAGGTTTGCATTGTTCTTGTTCGATGCCTGCAAAATGAGGTTAAAGTCTCCAATAACTAGCCACGGGCCCGGACAGAGCAGGCGCCGTGTGGATAGTTCCTCCATGAACAGAATCTTCTTGTGGTCCTCTTGCGGCCCATAGACTACCCAAAACCACCAAGGCAAGCCCTCCACCGGCACCACATGGGCAGTGATGAAATTAGTGTCACGTATCTGGTTGGAGATACTAGATACTGATTAGTCCCAAACCAAGATAATGCCACCTCTAGTCCCAACGGCCGGCATGTAGGAGAAACCATCATAAGATGGGCCAAAGCATTGCAAAATCATGAACTGGTCTACACACTCTAGCTTAGACTCCTGAATACAACAAATACCCGGTCTAATAGAATCGATAAACTCCCTCAAAACTTTTCTCCTAGCTGAATTGTTCAAGCCACGTACATTCCAGCTAATCAACTCCATTTTTACGCGCGACATAAAGGCATGTCAGCAACTCCCACCACGGCCCTCTACTGCTAGCTTGCAGTCACCGCGAGGTTCTCCATGCCTAGATCCATGGGCAGAGACTTCCCGAAGATCGCGGCAATAGTGCGCAGGTACTTATCTTGCAGCGGCGAGTCTAACATCTCACGTAGCTGCACAAGGGCACCCTCCGGGATCACGAGCCCATCAGGTGCAATGCCCAAAGCTTTGAGTAGCATTGTTTCAACTACAGAGGCCTTGGAGCTCCTGGATGCGTTGGAGCTGATCGATCGCGTGTTGCGGCGCGGCGTGAATGGGTCTTGACCCAGGCGTATTCCATTCGCCCGTTCAAGTATAGCTCCTCTAGTTCCCAAAAAAAAGGTTCAGCTTTGTCTGGAATATAGACACCATACGTCTATTGACCATGTCACTATTTTTGTCTGTCATCGGGTTTGACTAGCAGGTTGAAGTTACCTACAACCATCCACGGCTCTGATATCCAGGTGAAGAGAACTTTCTCATGGTCCAGCTGCGGGCCATAAACACCTGTTAGAGCATCTACAGCCACATATGGCAAATCCGGCACCTCAAACGCCCGCGGACAGTGACCGGGCACACCTCAAATTTATTTGTTGCATCCGAGCATCTCATACCCGGTTCTTATATCAATACAAAGACATGCAAAAGGACATAGAACCTACGTACTACGTCGATCATAGCTACTCCTCGTCGGAGATCACCACGATCTCCGTGCCCGGCTCCGGCAGCTGCAACTCCGTCTCCTCCAGCGCCTCCGCCTGCTCCGCTCCAGCCTCCTCTGCCTCTATCTCCGCGTCGAGCTCGGCGAAGAGTGCGTCGGTCTCCGCCTGCTCCCGCCGGAGGAACGCTCGGTTGGCCTCCACATAGGCCTTGTCCTGGATGCACTCCAGGATGGCTTGTTGCTCAACCATCTCGATGGACTGGGCGACGGCGAACTCTGCCTCCGCCTGCTCCATGTGGAAGGCCGGCATCTGCTGTTCCAGCTCCTCCGCCTCCATCGGAGCCATCTCCTCATCCTCTTCCCCGGGCTGCTCCTCCTCCTCCTCCTCTAGCTCTGGCGAGTTCGGAGGCAGCCCAGCAACGATGCGGGCGGCGCGTGTGGCTTCCCTCGCCCGGATCTGCTGCTGGATCTCGTAACGGCGCTCCAGCGTCAGCATGGCATAGTATGTGATCTTGCTCGGGACCATGGTGGAGTGCCGGAGCGTGGACAGAGCACCGGAGCGAAAGAGGGAGGAGGTGGATGGGTTCGGACTGGCGGCAGGGAGAGGGGGGAAGGGGTTGTGTTTAGGGTTGAGGGACGCCGGCTGGCTTAAATAGCCGAATTTCGTCTTGCGCACTCAGATGGTATCCAATGGTCTAGCTAGACTGTTACCTACCTAGATGTACATGGAGAGCGGCGTTGGGCTCCGGATACCATATGTGGACCAATTGAGCAACTTGGCTGCGGTGGGCCTGGTCAAGTATTCGTATACATCCCTCGCAAAAAAAAAGTATTCGTATACATGAACAGGGCAGTGCTGTAAATGCGTATGTCCCGATCGTATGCGTACCGCGGTAACGGCAGGGCGTCCAGTCCAGATGTCAAGTCATCAAAAAAAAAGGTCGTCCAGATGTAGTACTGGTGGTACATAAAATTATTACGCGGTGCCCGCAAAAACAAAAAAAAACTATGGCAAAAGTTCCACCCCATAGAGGAGTGGGGAAAAAAAAAGAAAACTCAGTTTGAGTGATCTGCGGCGCGCACCAGAAAGAGGATGTTTCTCGCAGGTGATAAAAAAAACAATGTAGCATATATTTTTTTTGGACAGTCAACAATGTAGCATGGCAGCGTCAAAAAAAATGTAGCATGGCATGGCATGGGAGATGTAGGAAATCAACAATGGTTGAGCTTGCCGGCCAAACTAGAAAGCCCAGCCATTGTTCATGCTTATGGGTGGATAACATGATTGAATCCTATTGACACTCAAGTGTTCATGCTTCACTATGAAACTAGTGCACTAAGACATATCTGAACAATTTAAGTACAACTCCGGAGCTTTTTATGTAGTATATCAACAGAAGCTTCTTCAGAAAAAACAAGCACATTCTTAACTCTGAAGCTACGGACTAAGACATGTCTGAATAATTTACATCTCTGAAAATACAACTCTGCTTTTATGTTGCCCCGCGAGAATTAAACGGCCGTCTAACACCAACTCCGTTATGTGCGTCTGCTGTTTCGTACCTCCTCGTGTAACAAGTACCCCACAAAAGCCTACGTCCCTGAATCGATCCACTCCTGCCAATTTTCCCCAAACCTGAATCGATGGTTGCTCGTCCACTCCTACCAATTTTCCCCAAACCTGAATCGATGGTTGGCAATACCAATTTTCGGATCTACATCCTCTTTCTTTAGTTACATATATATATACTCAAGTTCATTCTTACGATATCAAACAAAACACTCTTCCTTGACTTGTTCAACCATGGCTCACTCATCCAAACATTCTTCTCCGTCTCTTGTTGATCATCAGCTTGGCAGCACCTCCTCCACCAACTGTGTCTCTGTGAATCAAGAGAAACAAACATCATCAACATCAAGAATGTCTGTTTGTTTGTTAACACTCGCTAGTTCAAGTCAAGATGCAGGCTTCACCTCAAACTCTGCCTCCTTGGCTTGACCGACTCCGGCGATGGTTCTGGCCCGCTCAGCTCCTCCTCGTGCTGCAGGTTGCTCCACAATGACACGGGGGAGCAGTCCTCGACATGCTCGCAACTTGCACCATCATACGTGGACGCCATTGTGGCAGAGGTGGAGGCGGCATGGGGAGCGGCCTGGGGAGCAAGATTTAAACAAGATACCCCCTAAATAAGCTTGTCTGGAGAGAGGGAGGGAGGGACGGAGGTTATCTTGTTAGCTAAACAGAACCAACGCCCGTGTTCTAACAAGCATCAGACCTGTGCCTGCGCATCCTCCTCATCTGTGTGAATCTGCATGCCTTCCGAGCCTGACATCAGCGGATCATGTCCCTGAAACAAAACAGAGCATCAAATCAAATCTTACTTTAACTCCGCAAGAGCAACCATAAATAAAATCTAACTACTTTTTGTTTCTGGTGTAGAAAAAACGATTACTCCCTCCATTCCTAAATATAAGTATGCCACAATTGCAATCTCCCAGGTCATTTCGCTCCTCGTTGTCCGACTTTTCGATGTGATAAATGCGGCAAACTAGGTCATATGGCTCAACTCTGTCAATCCCTGAGGCCTTGGGAGTGTATCCCGTTTCTGTGTGGTTTCCAATCCCCTGGACAGGGATTCTTCTATATCCCTGACTTGTGTGCATCTAAACAAAATGCTGAAAAAACCAACAATGTAGCGATTACTATTGTGGAGGGATCTGCGCCGGTTAAGGAAATTGAAACTGAGTTTAATGCCTTTTTTGCTCATAAGCCTGAAAAAAAAAAGAGATGGCGTTGCACAGCTCATCCTATTAGTCCTAACCAATTTGTGATTGCGGTTTCCTAATGTGAGAGAAGTTGAGAGAGCTTGCTGCTATGGTAAGCGTCTTCCATTGAAGGATGGCTCAGCCATGGTGTGCATAACACCTTGGTCTGCATCTGTGGGTGCTAAGGGGGAAATGGAAAAAGCATGGGTTAGGGTTCGCAATGTTCCATTAGAAAAAACATGTGTCGAGCATGTTTCATATGATGGGGGGTTGGTTGGTATAACTCTTGAAGTAGATGCTGCTACTTTACATAAACCTGAATATGCTAGAATATTGCTTGGGTGTAGAGAAGTGAAAAAGATTCCCCCATCACCTGAGGGTATGTTGGGTGAGGAGTTTTATGATTTCTTTTATGAAGTCGAAAAAATTGTTGTTGAGGATTCGAATAAGAATCAGGCTTCTATTGCTGTAGATAATAGTGCTTCTCCTTCATTCCCAAAAAGAGCTAGGGTTGATTCATACCCTACCTCATCTACTGAACAAGGGGAGACCAGTGCTTCTATGGTTGGGAATTATTCCTCTCGGAACTATGATAAGGGGTCGCAGCGTCTGTCTGCTCTTTCTGAAAACGATGAATGTTATGACCGGCCTGACTTACGGCCGTAGAAGGCCCACCGGGCAATCTTAGCCCACAAGTTATCTTAGGTTAATTCGTATGCAAGTTATCTAGGTTATAGATATATGATGTAAGACTTTTTCAGATTAAGCAATAAGAATATTATCTCTATTGCCCGGCTCCCAGAGGAGCCGGAACCCTAGCCGCCCCCTGCCTCTTGCGCCGCTGCCGCCATCTTCCTCTTCCGCAACGGCGCCCAACCGCCGACGTGGCCGCTCATCGCCTCGCCCAGCCCCCTCCTTTCCTTACCGCTTACGTCCCAGGCCTGGTAGGGTACAAGTTCCTACCAATTTGGTACAAGCGGGAGCTCATTGGCTTGGTGCAGGCGGTGCGCCATTGGCGGCCATATCTATGGGGTCGGTCTTTCCGGATTAGCACGGACCACTACAGCCTCAAGTTCTTGCTGGACCAGAGGCTCTCGACCGTGCCGCAGCACCAGTGGATCAACAAGCTCTTCGTCTTCGACTTCTCCGTCGAGTATCGTCCGGGCCGCCTTAACACCGTCGCCGATGCCTTGTCTCGCCGCGACGCCGACCACGACACCACCGGCGGCGACTCAGAGGGGACGGCGCTCTACATCCGCTCCGGGCCGACCTTCGGCCTCTTCGCCGACATTCGCCGATCGACGGCGGCTGCGCCCGACGCTCTTCTTCAGCAGCAGTTGGCTGCGGGCGAGCTGGAGGAGCCTTGGCGCCTCGCCGATGGGTTGCTCCTTCACGGGCGCCGCATCTTCGTGCCGGCGCTTGACGATCTCCGTCACCAGGTGCTGCTACTGGCCCATTTGGCGGGCCATGAGGGGGTGCAGAAAACCCTCCATCGTCTCCGCGCCGACTTCTACATACCTGGTGATCGGGCCCTGGTTTGAGACTGGGTCCAGTCTTGTGTGACGTGTCAGCGCAACAAGACGGAGACACTACGGCCAGCTGGCCTGCTCCAGCCGTTGGAGGTGCCATCTCACGTCTGGGCGTATATTTCCATGGACTTCATCGAGGGCCTCCCTAAGGTGGGCGGCAAATCAGTCATTCTCACGGTGGTGGACCACTTCTCCAAGCATGCTCACTTCTTTGCGCTCGGTCATCCATACACTGCTGCCTCTGTGGCCCGCGCCTTCTTCGACGGGATAGTTCGCCTCCACGGGTTTCCCTCTTCGATCGTCAGCGATCGGGACCCGGTGTTCACTGGCCATGTCTGGCGCGATCTCTTCCGGTTGGCAGGCGTGAAACTCCGGCTGAGCACGGCCTTCCATCCTCAGACGGACGGCCAGTCCGAGGTTGTCAACAAGGTGATTGCCATGTATTTGCGTTGTGTCACAAGTGATCGTCCTCACGCTTGGGTGGACTGGCTCTCATGGGCGGAGTACTGCTACAACACCTCCTACCACTCCGCCTTGCGCGCCACTCCTTTTGAGGTGGTATATGGCCGACCGCCCCCGGCCATCATTCCGGTTGATTCGGCCAAGGCTCGGACAGAGGTGGTGGGTGAGCTTCTGCAGTGCCGGGACGAGATGTTGGCCGAAGTCCGGCAACGCCTTCTTCAGGCCCAGCAGCTGGCCAAGCACTACTACGACGACCACCATCGCGAAGCGGAGTTCGCGGTGGGAGATTGGGTGTGGCTGCGTCTTCTTCACCGCTCTACGCAGTCACTGGACCCGCGCGCGAAGCGCAAGCTGGGCCCTCGTTACGCCGGGCCTTTTCCTGTCTTGGAGCGCATCGAGAAGATGGCTTACCACCTTCAGCTTCCTGCCGGTGCCCACATCCACGACGTCTTCCATGTGGGGCTGCTGAAGCCTTTCTGTGGGGAGCCACCTGCGGCCCCTTCCGTGTTGCCTCCCACCTTCGATGGGCGCATCCTTCCGGGACCGGAGAAGGTCTTGAAGGCCCAGCTCCGTCGCGGGGTGTGGTACGTGCTGATTTAGTGGGCTGGACTTCCGGAGGACGAGGCCACTTGGGAGCAGCGTGATGAGTTCCGCCAACACTATCCAGACTTTCAGCTCGAGGACGAGCTGTTTGCGCAGGCGGGGAGAGATGTTATGACCGGCCTGACTTACGGCCATAGAAGGCCCACCGGACAATCTTAGCCCACAAGTTATCTTAGGTTAATTCGTATGCAAGTTATTTAGGTTATAAATATATGTTGTAAGACTCTTTTTCAGATTAAGCAATAAGAATATTATCTCTATTGCCCGGCTCCCAGAGGAGCCGGAACCCTAGCCGCCCCTGCCTCTTGCGCCGCTGCCGCCATCTTCCTCTTCCGCGACGGCGCCCAGCCGCCGGCGCGGCCGCTCATCACCTCGCCCAGCCCCCTCCTTCCCTTACCGCTTACGTCCGAGGCCTGGTAGGGTACAAGTTCCTACCAATGAATAAGAGGATAGTGATGAGGGGAATCACACTGAATTGTTGATTGAGTCTATGGCCAGAGAACATGCAGCTGGGGATTCATCCCATTATGAATCTCGTGCGATTAATGTTTGTTTTGAAAACAGTTCTGGAGATGTGGGTGTTGATTCTGTAGGTGTGTCTCCTACTCCTGTTGTTAACATGAAAAAAGTGTCATAGCGGCAGTGTGCGACACCGCCGTGTGACTGCCAGTTGGGACCCAGGTCCAAACTCCAAAGGTAGGCCTGTGTTGGGTCCACTTGTAAGCTTGTAAGTGACCAAGGGCCGTGTGTGGTGAGCTGTGTACTTAAGCCCTTGAGGGCGCGTGGGTTGGACAGTATGAACTGAATTTTGTATCCCTCACCTAACCTTCTCCCTGCTCATCCCCTTCCCCAAGTATCTCATCTCCCTCTCCCAAATCCTCTGCCTACTCTGATCGGCCTCCGATCTAGATCGGGACGTGACAATTGGTAATCAGAGCCTTCGATTCCTGCCCCAATTTTTTTCTCCGCTGCTCCGCAATCCTCTTAGACCTCGATCTGTAACATCCACCACCGTGGGTGCGAGTGGATCTGGTGAGTCGCCCAAGATCCCCGGTGGGGTTTGATCGGTTCGGAGAGGAGCAACGGTGCCATCTTACTTTAACTCCGCAAGAGGAACCATAAATAATATCTAACTACTTTTTGTTTTTGGTGTAGAGAAATTGAATACTAGTTAGTATACATAATACAAAATGCTCGTCAACAAAACACAAACATCAGAGTGCTATTACCTGTGGCAGTGCACCCTCCTTATCTGAGTGCATCTGCACGCTCTCTGAGGCTGGCGTCAGTGGATCAACTCCCTAAAATAGAGCATCAAATTTTACTGGTTCAAAACACGGGACAAGACAAAGCTGGAAGGACAAAACACAGTATTCAATTATAGTAGCCACAGCAAGCTGAAACAGAGCAAGGTCAGGTGTACCTGTGATTCTGGATTGTTATAGCAACCTTTCTTCTCAAAATACTCGACAGCGAGCTCTCGAGCCTTTCTCTGAAAAGGAGTCTTCTCCTGCATTTAATGGAACATAAACAAGATGGCAAATGCAGCAGAGCAGATATTTATTGTTTTCAAACAACAACTCACATCTTGTTTCATTTGCTTCCACTTTTCGGCTCCTGCTTGACTTGAAACCCAGGCAGGCTGCCTAGGATTCTTCAAATTGAATTCCTTTCTGAAATGTTCCCTACAAAAAAAATGGGATTACTGCTTCCTGAAGTGCATAAAAACAAAATCAGCTTGAGAATAATAGGTTAGTCTCACATGAAAATAAGAAATGAGCCCGGACGCCTTTTTGGCATTTGTGGATTGGGGTCATTCGGCTTTGCTGCGTCCGTTTTCATCCTGCAACTGATCCATTGACTATCTCAGAATAAGGAAACAAGGGATCAAATAAAAAGCTCAAAACTAAGGGTGTGTTTTCATTTTCAGTTCAGGTCCAGCAATAAAAAACAATAGAACACAGTGCTAAACAACTTCAGAAATGATATGAGAAACAACGATATTAGGTAAAACAAAATTTCAATTTTCAATGAGAAAATAACAGTTTTAGTTTAACTGTAAACTGAGGCAAAAGCAGCACCACTGAAAGATCTTAAAACCAACCCCTACTACACACTAACCATCATCCATCCATTGAGTTCCATCAAGACCAGTCGATACTACTATATTTCTAGGTAAGCAAACCCTACACATGGATTAGCAGCGGCCATTTGCCACTATGATGATGGGCAAACCCTAAGAGGTGAACTTGGTGATGGCTATGGTGCCCTCGGAGACAGCATGCCACTGGTAGAAAAAAGCCCTTTAGTCCCGGTTCGCAAAGGCCTTTAGTCCCGGCTGTGCAACCGGGACTAAATATGCGCGACTAAAGACCCCCCCCCCCTTTAGTCGCGCCTCTTACGAACCGCGACTAAAGGCTTTAGTCCCGGTTCTCGTGGCTAACCGGGACTAAAGGCCCGTCCACGTGGGCGCCAGGGGTCCGTTGGGCCAGAGGACCTTTAGTCCCGGTTCTCGTGGCTAACCGGGACTAAAGGCCTCCTCCGCAGGTTTAGGGTTTTAGCCCCCCTAAACCTGGTTTCTTTTTAATTTGTAGTCTTTTATTTTTTTATTTTTTATTTTGTGTTTTATTTTAATTTTGATGAAGTTTCAGTACACATATTCTACGCTACTATATACATGCATATGAAATTTCAAACAAGAAGAATTCAAGAGGAATATATAATATATATTCAATCTCGGGTGACCATATACAACTTCGAACAAGTTTTCATACACAATTAGGATGGATGACCATATACAACTTCGAACAAGTTTCAATCTCGGGTATGCATATAAATTTCTTCGTCCTCGGTATAGTGTTCTCTTTTAGGATTGATGACTTCCCTCATGAAAAATCCTGCTAATTCTTCTTGAATTGGTCGGAAGCGAGCTTCTGGACTAAGCCTCCTCCGCAAGTTATCCGTCGCGTTCCGCACGCTATCCGATGCCTTTCGCTCAGAGGTGTGTCTCCGGATGTTCTCACAAACATAGTATCCACATAGATTGGTCCCCGGTGGCTGCTTATCCACATTAACTAACCTTCTAAAATCTAGCTCATGTTTGAATTCACCGACAATTTCTTCTGAGAACCGTCTCCAAATCCTACAGGGCAAAGAAAATTAAATAAACAAGGGAGTTATTAGTTACTTGATATTAGGAAATGAACGAAAGAGACCGATCGATATAGAGCTCAAATGATTGAAAATAATTACTTTTGCAGCATTTTTCTCATGTCGGCCCAACGCTTTGGATCCGAATCCATAGAGTCCATGATTAGAACTCTGGAGGTGTGAAGTTCAATATTTAGCAGAATCCAGTGGAACCTGCGGACACGTTACATGCACAGTCATGCATAACTCATCGATTAGACATACCATGCATGGAGTAAACAAAAGAGAATGGGCACAAGAGAGAAACACTCACCCAAAATGGTAAGGAAATAGAATATGACTTTTGAGTTGATGCTTTCTAAGAAACTTGTACAAGTCTTTCTCCATGTCTTCGGGGTGATTTTGTAACACATGTCCATTAACGATATGTGGGTCAATGAACCCAACATCATGGATGTTTCTTATTTTGCATTCCCAAATCTTCAATCTGCATAATAGCGTACGCAACAATATAGTTAGGACAATATATATATAGTGCAGGCAATGAAGAACGAGATGAGGTAGAAATAAATCACTTACAGAACGTAGCAACTCAGCATAGATTTGTCGAGGTCGCGCAGATTGAACAGCTGGAACAATTCACTCATATGAACTTGTACAGAGTACCGTTTGGTGTGATGCTCCTCTGTAACATCCGCATAAACATATTCTTTGTCGGCCCATGTTATGAATTGCTTGTACCAACGTAGCAGATTTCGCATTTGTGGTGGTAGACTCTTTTCCCGCGCAGGCTCGACGAGAGGCCCATTCCGCACATATTGTAATGCTATCTCACATACTGGCGCATCCTCAAGGCCTAAGAAGGCACGAAGAGTCAAACCCATCTCGGACGCTTGTTTCATGGCACTCGCTACAGTCAATCCAAGTGCTGCCGCAGCTGCTATGATCTCGGGGTCCTCTTTCGGACCGGCTTTCACTATGAGCGGGGGGATCGATTGTTTCTTCTGCATCCCGAGCTGGTCAACTTGTTTCCCGCTTTTTTTACTTTCTTCTTTCTCCTCCTTCAATATTTTTGCTTGCCTACGAAGTTCATGTCCATAGTCGTCAGGCATATTCAGCTCGGCTTGGGACGGTGTCGTCAAAAAATCCTTAGCCCACTTCTTTTGCTTCTCAATGAATACTTGCTTGGGCTCAGGCTCTTTTATCGCCTTCATATCCGCCTTCCATTTCTCATAATCAGCAGACACGGCCAATTTGGTTTCAGCTTCACTAAGTTCCCAAGGCCTTGGGAGGAGAGGCTTCAGTGATGGCTCCGGTACCCTTGTGGTCTTAGGTACATAAGGGTCCGGGTTAATAGTCCAGGAGCGGGTTTCCTTGCTGTCCGCCTGCTTCTGCTTCTTCGCCGGAGGTGGATTGGGGGGCGTCGTACCCGCCGGAGGTTGTGGATCGGGGGACGGCGTCGAATGGCGTGAAGGAGGTGTAGGTGAACCACCACGACCACCACCACCGCCACCGCCACCACCACCACCATCGGAGGGGGGTGGACTTGCTAGCCTTGGCGCCTCGCCTGGAAACACTATGTACTTCTTTTTCCATAGAATGATCTGGCGCTTGACATCTCCAAGTCTTCTCTCCCCTTCGGGTGTAGGTTTGTCAATCTCCAGGTCCTCAAACCCTTGGACTATGTCTTCCACCGTGACACGAGCATAGCCATATGCGATGGGGTTGTTGTGGTGGAGTGCTCCAGGTGTACAGGGTAAAGCACTGCCGCTAGCTACCTTCGTGGAAACGTTCCCCACGGGATAATGCAGATCACATTCTTTCATCTCCTTTACATCATCCACGGGGTAGTGAGGCTCCGGTGCATGAATCTCGATCATCGGTGCACTAGCACCAGGCGGGGCATCCGTGGAAGCCACGCTGCTTCTCCGCTGCTGGCTTCCGCGATCCGCTTCATGATCTTCATGCGGCCCTGCAGCCGATTTTTCTTTTACTAGTTCATGCGCGGTCTGCTTCAACTCATGGAGTTCCGATGCAAACTTCGCCATAAGATCTGCATCCCGGTCCGTCTTTCTCTTACGGCTTCTGTAACAGTACAGGTCATTGTCCTGGGAAAACCCTACTTTCCACGAAACTTTGCCTTTGCCTCGTACACGTCCTCCGTGTTCATCATTCCCGAGGGCTGTTGTCAGTGCGTCTTTCTCTCTGTTGAACTTGATCAAGCCCTCTTGAGCTTGGGTCATTGCGTCAATAAGGGCTTGGGTGGGAGCAAACTTTTTCTTCCGGTGAACACACACCCCTGTCTCCGGGTCTAGCGATCCCCCGTGCCCGTACCACCAGCTTTTGGCCCTTGGGTCCCATCCCTCTGTACCTAGAGGGATTCCTCGCACCCTCAGGTCCTCCTCCATCTTCTGCCACCTAGGCTCCGAAAGGCGGTATCCTCCTGGCCCCATAATATGATGGAACTTTTTCTTACTCGCATTATCCTTATTTTTTTCGATATTTCCTTGAAATGCTCTGATTGCTTTTGCCTCACAAATTCTGGCCAATCATCTTTCAGTTTCTCATGTTGTCCATTGAAATCCGGAGTCTTGCCCTTGTTGACATAGTCACGGGTTAAATTTTTCTTGAAGTTCCGGAATGCTTCGCCCATCTTCTGAAGAGCGAACTCTTTAACTAGCCTCCTCCTCTCACGTCCACCCGAAACCTCATTACCGAATTCATCGACTTTGTTGTATTCCGGAGGTAGAATGAAATGTTCCATAAGCTTTCTCCAGCAATCCTTTTTCGTTCTCTTGTCGACAAAACTGAAACCAAGACGTGCCTTCTTTGGCTCCTTCCATTCCTGGACGGTGATCGGGACGTTGTCTCTAACAACGACTCCGCATTGGTTGATAAACTTTGAGGTGTGCTGTAGGGACTTGCCGGTTTCACTGACAAACTCAATGGCATATGTTTCTCCTGTTTTCATCGCCTTGGATTTGCCACGCTTTGTCGTACTCGATCCGGCCGAGGGCTAAAAAAAGAAAGAGAGTCGCGCGCGTTAATACATATGTATTCACATTTCAGTAAGTTTGTATCACGAGAGGCTCAATGTATATATATATACCTCGCCGGAGGTGGTTGCTACTTGCAATTCGAGATCGTCGTTTGTTGACGGTTGACCCCGTCGACAATGTCCGTTCCTTCCCCTTCTTGATTATCGCCTTCTTGATCACCGTCAAGGTTCAGAAAAGAAGAGACTACATCCTCTTCTTGCTCATATTCTGAGCCCGGCACATAAGGAATCTCGTTGTTGATGATGCCCATTAAATAATGTTCAGCCTCCGGATCCCTAAGCGGCTCGGCTCTATCGTCCGCCATATGTCACTCCTGCATGTAGTAAAAATTCTTTAAGTATAAAGGAATTAAAAAATAAGATTAAGGGGACATAGAGGAGGAGGAATTAAAAAATAAGATTATTGAGCACTCCTTTTCTTCTTCCTTTTCTTCTTCCTTTTATTTTTCCTTTTCTTATTTTGTTTTTTCCTTTTTTTCTTCCTTTTCTTTTTCCTTTTCTTCTTCCTTTTCTTCTTCCTTTTCTTCTTCCTTTTCTTATTTTGTTTTTCCTTTTCTTCTGTTTTGGTTTCTTTTGCATTGGTTTCTTTTGTTTTGTTTTCTTTGTTTTTCTTTTTGGTTTTCATTTGGTTTCTTTCTTCTTCCTTTTTTCTTCTTTTTTTCTTCATTTAACATTTAACATTTAACATTTTCTTATTTTGTTTTTCCTTTTCTTCTGTTTTGGTTTCTTTTGCATTGGTTTCTTTTGTTTTGTTTTCTTTGTTTTTCTTTTTGGTTTTCATTTGGTTTCTTTCTTCTTCCTTTTTTCTTTTTTTTCTTCATTTAACATTTAACATTTAACATTTTCTTCCTTTTTTTCTTTCTTCTTCCTTTTTTGTTTCTTCTTCCTTTTTTCTTCCTTTTTTCTTCTTCTTCTTCCTTTTTCTTTTTGGTTTCTTTCTTCATTTAACATTTAACATTAACATTTTCCTTCTTCTTCCTTTTTCTTTCTTCTTCTTCCTTTTTCTTTTTGGTTTCTTTCTTCATTTAACATTTAACATTAACATTTTCCTTCTTCTTCCTTTTTCTTTCTTCTTCTTCCTTTTTCTTTCTTCTTCTTCCTTTTCCGGCGGCGGAGGAAAGTATATAATTAACCATCATGCATTTGTTAAACTAACTAGCTAGAAATAATACAAATTAAACAATGAACTACACACATGCATATTTTATCAATGACACATGAAAGGTTCAAGTTGCTAACCGCGATCGCGGAGGAAAAATAAATGAGAAAGCTCAAGTGTGGCTCGGACACTTCATATCATGTTTGTTTCAGGCTCTCAGGCATTTCATCGAACACCTTGTGTGCATAGGAGGAACCAAAAGCAAACCCACCACCCCCTTCTGAAAAATTGTGAAGTGAGCTGAGTGAAGTGAAGTGAGCTGAGTCCTATATATAGGGATGGACCTTTAGTCCCGGTTGGCCAGGCCAACCGGGACTAAAGCCCCTCCCGTCCGCCAGCTGGATGGGCCTTTAGTCCCGGTTGGCCTGGCCAACCGCGACTAAAGGCCTTCGGGGACCTTTAGTTCCGGTTGGCCAGGCCAACCGGGACTAAAGCCCCTCCCGTCCGCCAGCTGTCGACCGAGCGCGCTGGGCCCAGATAGTTGGTCGCGGGTCTCCTCCCGAACCGCGACTAAAGACCCCTTTTGTCGCGGTTCGATTGTTTTGGGGACTAATGGGGGCGTATGGAAGCCTCTTTTTCTACTAGTGCTTGGTGTGCTCGCTGTGGAGGACGGAGGCGAGAAGCCCTAAGCTAACGGAGGGAATGGGAGTGAGGGCGGAGGGGGTGACTGGAAGTACCTCTGGGGAGAAGAGGACGCCGAAGTCGTGGAGGCGACGGGGACAATCAGGGGACGCGGTGGTGATGAGGATGGCACGACAGGGATGTGGCGGCTACGGAGACGGCGTGGGGGAGCACCGGCGATAGGGGCGGCCTAGGAAGGATTTAAACCAAATTCATGATGTAAAAAGATTATCACAATATGTTGTTGTCACAGCTCATTGTGCACACTGGGCTTAGGTAAACAAAACGTCCTCTGAGAAGCATGAGAGTGGTATTACCTGTGGGTCCTCGTGTGAGTGCATATGCACGTCCTCTGGGAGTGGATTAACTTCCTGAAACAGAAAAGCAACATAAATTTAACTCCGCAACAGGAGCCATAAAATCTAACTACATAATTGTATTTTTAGTTTCTGGTGTAGCGAATTTGAATATTAGTTAGTATACAAAAGCACTCAAGTGATTCACTATTTTCGTGCTGATCAAGAAACCACAATTCCAGTTAGTCGAATTCAGCAAGATACAACGCCGGTGTCACAAAGTCGCACCTTAATAAAAGACAAGTCCAGATGGGCAGATGAAATGAATTAGTAAAAAAAATGCTAGGCTAAACACAAGAGATCCATATTGCTGTCAGACTGCCATGGACATGTGGTGAAGAGCAAGACAAACGGTTGCCAATAAATCACTAGGCATCAATTCTCCAAGGAAAGAGCTGCATGAGTGGGAGTGCGTGCACGCTAACCACGTCATCCTGAAATTTTTCTGCCATCGGATCATGCGACCTTGACCGTGAATGGATGGTCGATCACCCCTCCCACACGGGCCCTCCAAAGCCTCACCAGGACCCTGAAAAAGTCGGTTGGAGGCTACGTTGCAGCCCGGTTTCCGGCCCCTGCAGCTCGCTCTCCCTCGCTCACTTCTCACACACAGTCTCACCCTCCTCTTCATCGCCCTCTCTCTCCCAACGCGTCTCTCTCCCAACCGAAGCACCGCCACCACCGCACTCGTTCAAGGCCGATGCCCGCCATATCTTACGACACCCTTTGTAGGCGCAGCTCTGGCTCGCCTCACTCCTCCGTTCCCCAAGCATCGCCTCATCATTTTGCCCTCGCACCTGTCGTGCGTCAATTCTAGCGACCAAGGTTCTGGCGCGACGTCGACATGGACGCCTGCGTGGCGTCGTCTCCACTGCACCTTCGCCTCCCAGCACCACCCCACTCATGTCCCACAGGTACTCGAGACACGCAGCCGTCCACCATCATCCACCCCATGAGCTGTCGCCATCCTACTGCCTGACGCCAAGCCACGTCCCTGCAATGTTCTCTGAGGTGCCAATCCCCGACTCAAGCTTCAGCCCGTGGATTCATCCCCCATACCGAAGCCCTGCCGCTTGAGCTTCCGTTGATGTCCTCGTCCTCCTCAAGCAGGCGCTTGTGCCAGCCCATCGGTCTGAACGCAAGCGTCCAGGAGGCAGCGTTCACCTTGATGCGGAGCTTGCCTTGAGTTGGATTTTGACCACTAAAGGTCCTCGCTTGCCCAAATGGGCGCCTCAAAATAGATTTCCCCCTCCTCCTGCCCTCTTCCTTGTTAGGATGTGGTCTGACTAGACTAAATAAGTTCGTTGTATATCTCTGAACTGAATTTCTCTCAAGTTCTATTCCTGCTAGCATAGAAAATGTATGGCTGCCTCATAGATGTTGTGTCACACATGCCTGTTAGATTTTTATAGGGGCCATGGTGTTGTATTTTTAACCTTAGCGCCACAAAAAAAAGGTGAGCCCTTGGTCATGAAGATCGTATGTAAGTCAACTCAGTATCTTACTAAACAGAATTTGCGGAAGAGCAACTTTTTATAGAAAACTGAAAGAATGTAAAATAGTAGAAAATGTATATCAATATCAACTTCAGTGATGAGTTTACTTCGAACAATGCATATACTTGTGAGCTGGAACTGGGGGACTTTAGGTACGAAGATCAGCTTGTCAGTGTGTGGGATCGGCACACGCGATGGTGCTCACATGTGCGATTTGGCAAGGCAGTCTGTGAGCACAATATTGCAGTGGTCAGCGGCGGCGTGCCTTGCCGCCTACAGATCAACAACCTCCAGCGCCTATGAGATGTTCCTCCAGCCCCAGGTAATTTCTTACTAAATTTTCCTCCTGATATTTATCATAATGGTTATGACCCCCATATTGGTTCCGACGAAGGAACTAATTCAGATCTATTGATGTTTGACAAATTGCAGCAAGGTGCTTCTCATCCCCTGTTTTAGTTCCGCTAAACATTAATATTTTAGTATACGCATGTTGGGTTGTATCCATTATACATTAGTTTATTTTCACGGCTTGAGAAGAAAATGCCCAACAATGTCTCAAGGCACAATCCTCAATCCATTTTAGTCCATGCAAATTCATAATTTTAACCTTCGTCCCTGCAATAGAGTTGTAGTCCTTCTGATTTTGAAAATGATAGCAACCAAAAATGAGATGCAAAGATTTCCACTGCATGGGTTTGATATTCTATAATACCTGGTACACGGCACCGGCTTTTTTTCTTGTGCTTGACAAAGAGAACCAAACTCAGAAGTAAATTGTAAATATATAAGTGATGCTTGGTTCTTGATTCCCAGATGTGTCGCACCAAGAGAGGCCTTTCTTCAAGGAACTACATTCACCTACTGTACTTTTTCCTATGGTGATTGCTTCTTGATTTTCTGTTACCATGCAAGGCTAAAACAACAACAACAACAACAACAACAACCAAGCCTTTAGTCCCAAACAAGTTGGGGCAGGCTAGAGGTGAAACCCATAAGATCTCACGACCAACTCATGGTTCTGATACATGGATAGCAAGCTTCCACGCACCCCTGTACATAGCTAGTTCGTTGGTGATACCCTAATCCTTCAGATCTCTCTTTACGGACTCCTCCCATGTCAAATTCGGTCTACCCTGACCTCTCTTACATTATCTGTGCGCTTTAGCCGTCCGCTATGCACTGGAGCTTTTGGAGGTCCCGCTGAATATGCCCAAACCATCTCAGACGATGTTGGACAAGCTTCTCTTCAATTGGTGCCACCCAAACTCTATCTCGTATATCATCATTCTGGACACGATCCTTCCTCGTGTGTCCACACATCCATCTCAACATGCGCATCTCCGCCACACCTAGCTGTTGAACATGACGCCTTTTAGTCGGCCAACACTCAGCGCCCATACAACATTGCGGGCCAAACTGTCGTCCTGTAGAACTTGCCTTTTAGCTTTTGTGGCACTATCTTGTCACAGAGAATGCCAGAAGTTTGGCGCCACTTCAACCATCCGGCCTTGATTCGATGGTTCACATCTTCATCAATACCCCCATCCTTCTGCAACATTGACCCCAAATATCGAAAGGTGTCCTTCTAGGGCACCACCTGCCCATCAAGGCTAACCTCCTCCTCTTCCCGCCTAGCAGTATTGAAACTGCACCTCATGTACTCAGTTTTAGTTCTACTAAGCCTAAAACCTTTCGATTCCAAGGTTTGTCTCCATAACTCTTAACTTCTTATTAACCCCCGTCCGACTATCATCAACTAGCACCACATCATCCGCAAGGAGCATACACCATGAAATATCTCCTTGTATATCCCTTGTGACCTCATCCATCACCAAGGCAAAAAGATAAGGGATCACAATTGACCCCTGATGCAGTCCTATCTTAATCGGGAAGTCATCAGTGTAGACATCACTTGTTCGAGCACTTGTCATAACATTATCGTAAATGTCCTTGATGAGGGTAATGTACTTTGTTGGGACTTTGTGTTTCTCCAAGGCCCACCACATGACATTCCGCGGTATCTTATCATAAGCCTTCTCCAAGTCAATGAACACCATATGCAAGTCCTTCTTTTGCTCCTTGTATCTCTCCATAAGTTGTCGCACCAAGATAATGGCTTCCGTAGTCGACCTCCCCGGCATGAAACCAAACTGATTTTTGGTCACGCTTGTCATTCTTCTCAAGCGGTGCTCAATGACTCTCTCTCATAGCTTCATTGTATGGTTCATCAGCTTAATTGCATGATAATTAGTACAACTCTTGAACATCCCCCTTGTTCTTGAAGATTGGTACTAATATACTCCGTCTCCATTCTTCTGGCATCTTGTTTGCCCGAAAAATGAGGTTGAAAAGCTTGGTTAGCCATACTACCGCTATGTCCCCGAGGCCTTTCCACATCTCAATGGGGATACAATCAGGGCCCATCGCCTTGCCTCCTTTCATCCTTTTTAAAGCCTCCTTGACCTCAGACTCCTGTATTCGCCGCACAAAACACCTGCTGGTCTCATCAAAGGAGTCGTCCAGTTCAATGGTAGAACCCTCATCCTCCCCATTGAATAGCTTGTCAAAGTACTCCCGTCATCTATGCTTAATCTCCTCGTCCTTCACCAGGAGTTGGTTTGCTTCGTCCTTGATGCATTTGACTTGGCCAACATCCCTCATCTTCCTCTCTCGGATCTTGGCCATCTTATAGATGTCCCTTCGCCTTCCTTTGTGCCTAACCATTGGTAGAGGTCCTCATACGCCCGACCCCTTGCTTCACTGACAGCTCGCTTTGCGGCCTTCTTCGCCATCTTGTACTTCTCTATGTTGTCTGCACTCCTATTCAGGTATAGGCGTATGAAGCAACCTTTCTTCTCCTTAATCGCTTTTTGGACATCATCATTCCACCACCAGGTATCCTTAGCTTCGCTTCTCCTTCCCCTAGACACCCCCAAACTCCTCCGAGGCCACCTTACGAATGCAAGTCGCCATCTTCAACCACATATTGTCCGCATCCCCTCCTTCCTCCCATGGGCCCTCTTTAATGACCCTCTCCTTGACCGCCTGACCTACCTCCCCCTTGAGCTTCCACCACTTCGTTCTAGCGACTTTGGCACGCTTATCCCGCTGGAGATGAATCTGATAGCGGAAGTCAGCAACCACAAGCTTATGCTGGGGGACAACACTCTCTCCAGATATCGCCTTACAATCTAGGCACGCACGCCTATCTTCTCTTCTCGAGAGGATGAAATCAATCTGGCTAGAGTGTTCACCACTACTAAAAGTCACCAGATGTGATTCTCTCTTTTGAAAGAGGGTGTTAGCTACGATCATGTGGTAGGCTAGAGCAAAGCTTAAGACGTCTTCTAACCTTGAGATAAAATGTGTTTCGGTCTGGCCTACCATATGGTCGTTGGTTGAGGTGAATTTGTGGACCCTGGTCTCCATTCAACGATTATTGCATTTTCATCGTGTGGGTATTCGTCTCGCTACTTGCTGACCACTACCTTTTATGCCTGTGCAGGTCCTTGCTCTCTTGGTGATCCTGGGCCCTTGTTGTGCGCTCTTCTACCGGCATCTTTCTATTTGCTCTAACGGAAGTATTGCGGTTGAGTAGGTGTAAACATGCATTTTAATCGTTTCATCCATCCATTGGGGAACTAGTTTTAATATAGAAAATCTAAGAGAGCTGACAATTACCGCATAGATCAAAATAAAACCTCGCGATGCAAACAAGATTTTGAAACGTGTTGGTACTACAACTCATTGTGCACGATGTGCTTAGCTAAACAGAACAAAAATGCTAGACATCAACTTGTTGAAACAAGGGACACAACTGGAAAGACCCATGGTATTATAATGTTTCTTGGTTCAAATCAAGAGACAATGTTGAAAAGACACACGGTATTTAATTGTCATATTACCAATAAGCTGAAACAAAGAAAGGTCGACTGTACCTGTGACTCCATATTATTATAGCAACGCTTCTTCTCAAAATACTCAAGAGCGAGTTCTTTAACCTTTCTCTGAAAAGGAGCCTTCTCCTGCATTTAATGAAACATAAACAAGATGGCAATGTTTTAACTATGCAGCAAACATTTACTGTTTTTTAAACAACAACTCACATCGTCTTTCATCTGCTTCCACTGCTTGGCTCCTGCTTGACTTGCAAATCCGGCAGGCTGGTTAGGATTCTTCAAATTAAATTCATTCCTGAAATGATCCTCCCTACAAAAAAAATGGGATTAGTGTTTCCTGAAGTGAAAGAGAATCCAGCTGGCATAAAAGTAAAATCAGCTTGAGAATAATAGGTTAGTGCTAACAACTCACATGAAAACGAGAAATGAGCCTGGAGGCCTTTTTGGCTTGGGAAGATTGGAGGTTGCGTCGTTTTTCATCCTGCAACTGGTCCGTTGACTATCTGAGAAGAAGAAAGTAAATAGATCAAAACTACGATGAGAAGAAAACAAATACACCTTCTCTAGAAAAGCTAAGCAGTTGTGAAACAAGAATGCGTCCTCTTTCACTAAACACACTAGAGTTGTGAAAAGAAAAGTTTTCACCCTTTCTAGAAAAGCTAAGCAATTGTGAAAATTAAACTATGTCAGAACAAGAATGCGTCCTCTTTCACTAAACACACTAGAGTTGTGAAAAGAAAAGTTTTCACCCTCTCTAGAAAAGCTAAGCAGTGAAGATGAGAGCTTAACCATAGGAACTTGCACGCATAGAAGAATCAGATATAAAAAAGTGTGAAGCATAAAGCACATTACTGTTTCTTGCTCTTGTTCTAAAGGACATATATTGTCTTACTAGTCATTGCTTTACAGTTAATTGTAGCAACAGGTGATCTATTGACCATGTCAGTCTGTTTATGCCTTGAACACATTTTTACTAAACCACCTGCATAAGCTGTATTCATTTCATCACGTGGTTCCAAATTCTGTTACTCCCTCCGATCCATATTACTTGTTGCAGCTGTACTAAAGCTGTGACAAGTAATATGGATTGTAGGGAGTAGCATTATATAGAGTACACCAGTTATAATGTTGTTAGAGGAAGTTATTAACTGGTGAAATGTCTGGACACAAGTTAAGACAGTTGTTAGTGATTGTTTTGACTGAGCTAAGGGGAAACCATCCAGAACAAATGTCTTGCTGAAATAAAGAAAGTTGAGATGCACGCTATCATAAAAGTACGATGGATGTCATTTGTTGATAACGTGATATATCATGTTTGTAGCATACCAGGAATTGCTTGATATACACTGGGCGCTGTTCAGTTTCCAGCGTATTACTGGCAAACAAGCAGGGGGTGGAAACCCAGTAACAAGCCCAATTCCTGTAGTATGCCTGGCCAATTAATGATGGCCAAGAGGCTAGCATTCCGGTGGTTAGTATCGGATTAGTCTCACACAGAGAGTTCAAAGAGTGAATTTATAATATAATGCTTGAGGTCTGTCAAATAGCCGAACAACTTGATGTGGGTGTTGTGAATATTACTGGATTATGACCATTGCTTTATCGGCACAAATGCATGTTGGCTCTGGAGGGTAAAGTGTTTGAATGTTTACTGAGGGGGTTCCAGGCATTTATCGGCACAAATGGGCTATTGCTGAGGGCATTAACCCATTTGCATGGTGCGTCAATGAACTCCCTGGTCTAACTAGTGGAACTGTGGGGCACAGGTGTGGTAGCAGTGGGATTAGTTTTGCCGCATAGAGTTCAAACATAAACCATCTGTTGGAACGAAATCTTCTAGGCTAGGCCATTGGAACCATAAAGCAAATTAACAGAGCATCAATTCTGAGCATTGGAACAAAATTAACATACTGATTCATTCAAATGCGAACCATATAGCAAATTAGCCATCTGTTCCAACAGCATTACACAAGAAGTGTTGGAATATTAGGCAAGTTCATGATTAATTCCAGTAAATAATTCATGACTAGAAGAGATACTAGCATGCAATAATCTAGCAAACTAGAAGAACAGCAAGACATGCATAACAGCAGCAAACACGTAACAATAGTTGTAGAAACAGACATGAACAGAGGATGTTGGACGTACTGATCGTTAGCTATTATGGGTGCGACAGTGTTGATGACGATGTTGGCGACGATCTGCTGCTGACGGCGATGAATACGACGATGAGTAGCACCGCCCGACTTGGACGAAAAACGACCCGTGATGACGAATTTGAGCAGTCGCGCACAGCGCTTCCCAAAAACCTAATTCGTCCTCTCCCGGTGCAGGATCGCAAAGACGAACGGTTCCGGAGACCTGCTCTCCCACGCGCCGATGCACGCCGGCGTTTGGGATGGAGTAGACTACGATGGCGGCGCAAGTTGTGAGATGAGGCAAAACCCTAGGTGTTTTTCGGTGTGTCTCAGGCCGCAGCCGGTAGCTGTATATATATTAGGACCAGAGGCGGTATTATGTCGCGACCACAATACCAAACCGACTCGGTTTCTAATTCGTATACTTACCGGACAAGAAATAAAAAACTTGTCTGCCAAGACATAAAAATAAAACGGCAAAAGGAAGCTGCGCTCCTGCAAGGAGACAGACCGGATTTCGACGGACCATTCACGCGCATGTCGCATGTACGCCTCGCCTCGCCATGCCCCGGCCAGGCCAGGCGAGGCGAGCGAGCGCGCGCGTGTGGTTTTCTCTTTCTCTTCTCACACACCACTTAGAATGATGGAGAGAACCCACTATATAAAGAGGTCCAACTCTTCTTCAACTTCCAAAGTGGGACTAAACTTAGCACCACCTCTTGCCATTTTACACATGGGCTTTGAGATTTCAGAAATTGCTATGGGCCTAGCCCATTAATTCTAACAATCCCCCACCAGATCTCAAATACCCATTTAGAGATTTGCCTTCTCTCATCACTTGTTTAATATACCAGTGTTTCAGCAGAGACTGTTAAGTTGAACTTCTGCCTAGAACTTTAAGCTACATCCATTCACAACTTGACAATGGACTATGCCTTGAATTGCTAGTTTTGTGTGAACAGGTTTCACTCAAAGTCTTAACCAGTACCTGACCGCCAGTAGGCTACCCCGCGGTTTGGAGCTTATACGTCATACTCCCTGGTCTCTTCGTGAGCTTACTAGAGATCACCCAAATCTCATAGACTGCGACGTTTACAGTCAGAACTCATATAGGTGTGTTCTTTCAAGACTGCTCTGTAGGACAGCATCTTTGCTAATTATAGCCAATAGAACCACATTAAGGCATGTTGCCAACCTGCCTTACAGATCTGAGCCTTACAGCTCTGAGAGTTTTGCATCTTCACTTGGAGACGATCATAAGTTATTACTCTCCTTAGTTAACCAATAGCTTGTTCTTCCCAGATCCTAATTCAGGGGATCTCCGATCACAAAGGTTGGGTTACTACTATGGTGTAACATCTATGGGTCTCATACCCATCTCCCTCGATGCAATATCTATCACATTTCGTGATAGTCCCTTTGTAAAGGGATCTGCCAGGTTTTTGTCTGTTTGTATATACGTAACAGTTATTACTCCGGAGTTTCTCAACTTCCTGACAGACTTCAAACGTCTTTTCACGTGTCTTGATGACTTTGCATTATCTTTAGAATTGTTCACTTTAGCGATAACCGTTTGGTTATCACAATTCATAAGAATAGCCGGTACAGGTTTTTCAACAACCGGCAAGTCCATCAAGAGCTCACGCAGCCATTCTGCCTCAACAGTAGCTGTGTCCAAAGCAGTTAATTCTGCTTCCATAGTTGACCTCGTCAATATGGTTTGCTTGCAAGATCTCCATGACACTGCGCCACCACCATGAGTAAATACATACCCACTTGTTGCGTAAAGTACATCAACATCGGAGATCCAATTTGAATCACTATATCCTTCTAGCACAGCAGGATGCCCTGAATAAGTAATTCTGTAACTCATAGTACCTCTCAGATAGCGCAAGACCCTTTCTAGTGCATGCCAATGATCATCACCCGGGTTGGACATGAACCTACTCAGTTTGCTCACAGCAAAAGAGATATCTGGTCTTGTAGCGCTAGCTAAGTACATGAGTGAACCGACAATTTGAGAGTATCTTAATTGATCTCTCGTTTCTTTCTTGTTCTTTCTGAGTGTCACGCTGGGTTCATAAGGTGTTGGAGAAGGCTTGCTATCCATAAAACCGAATCGGTTCAAGACCTTCTCAACATAGTGAGATTGCGTTAATGTAATCCCACTCTCATCCTTAATAAGTTTGATGTTTAGAATTACATCGGCTTCTCCCAGATCTTTCATGTCAAAACTTTTTGATAGAAAAGACTTGACCTCATTAATTGCATTAATGTTTGTACCAAAGATCAGTATGTCGTCCACATACAAACATAATATGACACTATTGCCCCCACCATGGCGATAGTAAACACACCTATCAGCCTCGTTAATGACAAATCCTGCAGAAGTCAGAGTTCTTTCAAACTTCTCATGCCATTGCTTAGGTGCCTGTTTCATACCATACAAAGATTTTAACAACTTGCACACCTTTCTCTCTTCACCCTTTACCACAAACCCGTCAGGCTGATCCATATAGATCTCCTCTTCCAACTCTCCATTGAGAAAAGCTGTCTTTACATCCATTTGATGAATGATAAGACCATAAGAGGCAGCCATGGAAAGTAACACTCGAATGGTGGTCATTCTAGCAACGGGTGAATAGGTGTCAAAGTAATCTTCGCCTTCTTTCTGAGTGTAGCCCTTGGCCACTAGCCGCGCCTTGTACTTATCAATAGTACCATCAGGCTTTAGCTTCTTTTTGAACACCCACTTACAGCCCACAGGTTTACAACCATATGGTCTATCAGTTAGTTCCCAAGTTCCATTAGAAAGAATTGAGTCCATCTCATTATGAACAGCTTCTTTCCAATCATCTACATCCGGAGATGCATATGCTTCTGCAATCGTCTTGGGTGTGTCGTCCACAAGGTATACAATGAAATCATCACCAAAGGATTTTGCAATCCTTTGTCTCTTGTTCCTTCTAGGAACTTCATTGTTATCCTTCTCAAGGACTTCCTCATGTGATTGTTCGAAATATTCATCAGTTGTACTAGATTCAGGAATTATCTCAGAAGAAAATCTAGCAATGCTATGCATATCTTTCATAGGAAATATGTTCTCAAAAAATGTTGCATCACGAGATTCCATTATAGTATCAACATGCATATCAGGTACTTCAGATTTTACCACTAAAAACCTATAAGCAATGCTCCGTTGAGCATACCCTAGAAAGACACAATCCACTGTCTTTGGTCCAAGTTTGCGTTTCTTAGGAATAGGAATATTGACCTTTGCCAACATCCCCAAGTGCGCAAATAAGAAAGTGATGGTTTTGTCCCAACCCACTCCTCATAAGGGGTTTTCTCTTTATTATTGTTGGGAACTCTATTCAGGACATGACATGAAGTCAATAGAGCCTCCCCCCACCATGCCTTAGATAAACCAGCAGTGTCTAACATGGCATTCACCAAGTCAGTCAATGTGCGGTTTTTCCTCTCGGCCACTCCATTTGATTGAGGTGAATAGGGAGGCGTCCTCTCATGAATAATACCATGTTCCTCACAAAATTCATCAAAAACTTTTGGAAAATACTCTCCACCACGATCGGACCTAAGACGCTTGATCTTTCTCTCTAGTTGATTTTCAACTTCAGCTTTATAGATTTTAAAGTAGTCTAATGCTTCATCTTTAGTTTGCAACAAATAAACATAGCAAAATCTAGTCGCATCATCAATCAAAGTCATGAAATATCTCTTTCCACCTTTTGTCAACACACCATTCATCTCACAAAGATCAGAATGTATGAGTTCTAGAGGTGCCAAGTTTCTCTCCTCGGCAGCCTTATAGGCTTTCGAGGTTGCTTAGATTGCACACAACTATGGCACTTAGAACCTTTGGAAACTGTGAAGTTCGGAATTAAACTCATGCTGGATAGCCGAGACATTAAACCAAAATTAATATGACATAAACGAGAGTGCCAAATACTTGCATCATCATTAACATTAGCACAAATTTGGTTTATTGACTTACTGCAAAAATCTGAAAGAGAAAAGCGGAACAAGCCTCCGCACTCATAGCCTTTTCCTATAAATTGTCCAAATCTTGACACGATTACTTTATTGGACTCTAAAACTACCTTAAATCCATCTCGACATAGAAGGGAGCCGCTAACTAGATTCTTGTTCATAGTAGGGACATGCTGCACGTTCCTTAGTTGCACGATCTTTCCCGAAGTAAACTTCAGATCCACCGTGCCAATGCCACGAACAGAAGCATGTGACCCATTCCCCATTAGGACGGAAGAATTCCTTGCGACCTGATAAGAAGTAAACAGGGAGATGTCAGCACACACATGAACGTTAGCACCCGAATCAATCCACCACGAAGATGATTGAAATACTGAAAGCACAATAGGTAAATTACCATACCCATCTATTGCTAGCGGTCACCATGTTGACAGTCTTGGAGCTTGTTTTCCCTCTGCGGTCTGCACGTTCAGGGCATTCCTTGGAAAAGTGTCCAGGCTTCCCACAGGCGTAGCACTCTAGCTCAGCCTTGTTGAACTTCTTCTTCTTGAAGGTAGTAGTCTTGGTAGGCTTGTTGAAAACAGGTTTGTTCTTCCCTTTGTTCTTGTTCTGTGGGTACCTCTGCACCATGTTAGCAGTAGGCTGAACCTCACCTCCTTTTTCAGTGGTATCTTTAGCCCGAGCTTTTTCTTCAACATCAAGAGATGCAATCAGATTTTCAACTGATATCTCCTGTCTCTTATGCTTCAGAGTTGTGGCGAAATTTCTCCATGAAGGAGGCAACTTTGCAATCATGCACCCAGCCACAAATTTATCGGGTAGAACACATTTAAGGAGTTCAAGTTCCTTCACAATGCACTGTATCTCATGAGCTTGTTCAACCACAGAACGGTTATTCACCATCTTGTAGTCATGAAAACTCTCCATGATGTACAGTTCACTGCCTGCATCTGTTGCACCGAATTTTGTATTCAGTGCATCCCACAGAATTTTTCCGTCGTTTATGTGCATGTACACATCACACAGACGGTCAGCAAGAATACTCAGAATGCATCCCACAAACATAGTATTGGCTTCCTGGAATTTTCTCCGATCTTCGTCGGTCATTCCCTCTGGAGCACCAACACTAGCGTGGAAAACTTTCAGAGCAGTAAGCCAGAGCGTGGTCTTCACCTGCCACCTCTTAAAGTGCACACCGGTAAACTTATCCGGCCTCAGTGCATCAGCGAATCCAGCCATAGTTAACTCAGGAAATTGCCTATAATTAGGTTTTTGGATTGTTGGAATATTAGGCAAGTTCATGATTAATTCCAGTAAATAATTCATGACTAGAAGAGATACTAGCATGCAATAATCTAGCAAACTAGAAGAACAGCAAGACATGCATAACAGCAGCAAACACGTAACAATAGCTGTAGAAACAGACATGAACAGAGGATGTTGGACGTACTGATCGTTAGCTATTATGGGTGCGACAGTGTTGATGACGATGTTGGCGACGATCTGCTGCTGACGGCGATGAGTAGCACCGCCCGACTTGGACGGAAAACGACCCGTGATGACGAATTTGAGCAGTCGCGCACAGCGCTTCCCAAAAACCTAATTCGTCCTCTCCCGGTGCAGGATCGCAAAGACGAACGGTTTCGGAGACCTGCTCTCCCACGCGCCGATGCACGCCGGCGTTTGGGATGGAGTAGACTACGATGGCGGCGCAAGTTGTGAGATGAGGCAAAACCCTAGGTGTTTTTCGGTGTGTCTCAGGCCGCAGCCGGTAGCTGTATATATATTAGGACCAGAGGCGGTATTGTGTCGCGACCACAATCCCAAACCGACTCGGTTTCTAATTCGTATACTTACCGAAACGGCAAAAGGAAGCTGCGCTCCTGCAAGGAGACAGGCCGGATTTCGGCGGACCATTCACGCGCATGTACGCGCCGCCTCGGCTCGGCTCGGCTCGGCACGGCACGGCGAGGCGAGCGAGCGCGCGTGTGGTTTTCTCTTTCTCTTCTCACACACCACTTAGAATGGTGGAGAGAACCCACTATATAAAGAGGTCCAACTCTTCTTCAACTTCCAAGGTGGGACTAAACTTAGCACCACCTCTTGCCATTTTACACATGGGCTTTGAGATTTCAGAAATTGCTATGGGCCTAGCCCATTAATTCTAACAAGAAGAGCATCATAAGAAGAGCATTAGACCATATTACTTAGGATAAAATGAATACAGCTTATGCAGGTGGTTTAGTAAAAATGAGTTCAAGGCATAAACAGACTGACATGGTTAATAGAGCTTATATCTGATTCAGTGAAGATTATTGGTCTAATTTGTACAGGAGACCAGAAGTGCCAAATTACTTAGGATGCATTATTACAAAACATGTAACACAGCACAATCTTTTGCAATTACAAAGAGGAAGGAGGGAGGGCCAGCCCGGATCCGGTCGGCGGCGGGAGTTTGGAAGAGGGAGCAGGGGGCAGCCGCATTACCTGACGGAGGGACGGCGGCGCAGGCCGGAGGGGCGACGGCGAGGCGGCGGAGGACGGAGGGACGGCTGCGGTGACGGCGGCGCAGGCCGTAGAGGCGACGGCGAGGCGGCGCAGAACGGAGGGACGGCTACAGTGCGGCGGCGCAGGCCGGAGGGGCGACGGCGAGGCAGCGCAGGACGGCGGCGCGGGCCGGAGGGGCGGCGCCGTGCCCTAGCTCCTGCTGCGGGTCCAATTTCGCTCCAGCAAATGCGAAGTAATATTTTTTTTATGAAGGGTCAGTGCCTCAGTGGTAATAATTTTAAATATAAGGATGGATGGCCATTTATTTAGTTTAAAACACATATGGCGCGTTACCCGCATCGATTTTTGTTGTATTACGTGTTCTGATTGAGAAAAAACAGCTTATAAACCAAACCATTATCCCCACATAATTTGGTTGCTCGTATATAGGTTAGCTGTATGAGGGAACTAATTTTGACCCGTCGCTTGCTTGGCCGTATTGTGTTAGGCGCACGTATGACGCATTGTTTGGTTGCAACCTGCATAAATTGTTGTCACCACTTCTCACTAGTGGGTGACCTTTTCACTCCTAACTACGAAACAAATTATGTTTCATCCTAACTATTATCAAATGGCAGTACATATTATTAAGAGTCGTATGACTATGCTAACTAGATAGAAGTCCATCATCTTTGTCTTCCCCTTCCTCTTCTTCTGTTGCTGCTAGTTCTTCCTCTTTCCTCTTCTGTTGTTGCTGCTGCTTCTTCCTCTTCTTCTGCTGTTGCTCTTGCTCTTCAGATATTTGTTCTTCCAGGCTTCGTTGTTAAATACCTCCACCCATGGCTGGAGTTGATAACATCGTCAGGCGTCACATCTTCCTCATCCACCAGTTCATCACACCCTCATTACAGGATCCAGTTATGCAGAATGCAACAAGTAAGAACAAGCTCAACTTGAGTGTGGAAAGTGTGAAATGGCTTCTGATCTAGAATCTTAAACCCATTCTTCAGAACTCCAAAGGCCCTCTTAATAGTAATTCTAAGGTTGGAGTGTCTGAGACTGAAGAGCTCCTGTAGAGTCATAGGATAGTTCCTACCAACAAACTCATTCAAATGGCACCAGGTTTTCCTAGAGGGCGAAAGAAGACCTAGGCGACATGCATAGCCAGCATCTCCTAGGTAGATCTTAACACCGGGAATGTTGATGCCATCAGGACGACTCATGCTGTCATTGAGAATGTTAGCATTATGTGCTGACCCTTCCCAGCCAGCGAGCACATATGTGAACTTCAGATTGAAGTAAGCAACAACAAGCACATTCTGGCTTGTGTAGTGCTTTCTCCCCCTTATGCTGCAACATGTGACCTTGGCACTCTAGCAGTGACATGAGTACCACATTACGACATGAATGCCTAGCAGTGGCGGGCGCAAAAATGCCAGCAGTGACGGGCCAAACTCACATGCTTGCCCGCCACCAACCTCTCGCCACTGCTATAACCGCATCAATGGTGGGCGCCCGTTCGCCATTGGTAGAGCCTCTGTTGTGGCGGGCGCACAGTCATGCTCGCCGGTGCTTAAAGATAAAACAATGGTGGCGGGCTTGCCATGCAAATTAAAAATATGTGCATCCATGGCTGCGTTTTGCAAGAAACCAAGATCATAAATTGCAGGATAAGTTAACCACAAGCTAATTGTTATCAAGCAATAATATTAGTAAAACATAAATCAGTAAACATATATATGTTCAACAACTCTGTAATGTCTAGTAATTACACGGTACAATAAAATAAGTATATAAAAACATATATGTCAATAAAGTGGCCCAGAAACCAATACATATATGCATGACATCCTGGTCATCACCGAAAGTATGTACTACGGTGATTGTTGGACATCTTACCACAGATATATTCTGTTGTCGCCCGGATGACCCTCCTCAAATTCGTCAAGAAAAGGAAAGAACGAATTCCCAACTTGCATCCTGAATTCTGTGGCAATTCAATCCAATTTCGACCATCGAATTATGTTCTCCCTCTCTCCTTTGGTGTGAGTGAGGGTCAAGTAAATACCATTTTTTAACTGCATCATGTCGAACTGAATTGTCCACTCCTCATCGATGGCCAGGTTGGTCACACTGCATGAACTCCTCCCTTCCCCAACAAGGGATACCCTGAGCATGATAAAAAGAAAACAAAAATTAGATAATTGTGTGTGCAACATTATCAAACCACAAACTATAACACTAATTAAATGGAACATACCGCCCACTCCATAAAGTCGTCATGAAGATCGACACAGATCTCACTACAAGTTAGGTAAACTTTGTAACATGCACCTAGCCTCCTGCCGCCACATAAGTGGCATCTTTCGTAGGCATTGGATCACCTAAGTTAGGTGAACTTTGTTAATTCAACCACACCTGTAAGGATATCTTTTTGCAGCAATTTTTTTTGTAGAACATTAATTTGATAGTTTTAATATTAGCGAAGTGTATCCATTGGATCATCGATGAATAATTGTGTGGATGTCATTCACCATGTAACAGTCACAACCTAGAGTGACACAGAACTAGCTCCAACTCATCAAATTCAATGTAGGCCTGTATACCGTATATAGCTATACGTGCTTATAATAAAAACTTGCATAACATCTTTTGTCCAACCCTCCTGTGGCAACGGGGTCCTAATGAAAATCTTAGAGTAATTAAGGTCTCCTTTGAATAGAGAACCAGAACAAAGCATTAACACATAATAAATACATGAACTCCTCATACTACGGTCATCACCGGAGGAGGTCCCAATTGCTATCACTTTGGAGTCTATGGATCATAACACATAATAGGTGCATACAACTTGCAAGATATGATCCAAAACACTCTTATATTCATGGAAACATAATAGTTTAAGATCTGAAATCATGGTACTCGGGCGCTAGTGACAAGTATTAAGCATAGCAAAGTCATAGCAATACCAATCTCAGAACATAGTGGATACTGGGGACCAAACCCTAATTATAAATTGACTTGATTACATGACAAATATTATCCATCTCCATCACCGTCCAGCAAGTTTACGAAGGAATTACCCACTCTCGGTGGTGAGCATCATGGGCTTGTTGAGGGAGAAGGGTTGTTTGATGACAATGGCGACGAATCCTCCTCTCCGGAGCCCTGAACGGACTCCAGATCAGCCCTCCAGATAAAGAATATGAGGTGGTGGCGCCTCTGTATCGTAAAACGCGATGAAACTTTCTCCTCTATTTTTCTCTCCGCGAGACATAACTTATATGGCCAGAGGTAGGGCAAACGGAGGTTCTAGGGGCCCAAAAGCTTAGGTGGCGCACCCTAGGGCTCCGTGGTGGACCCCTCTAGCAGATCTTTTCGCTAATATTATTTATATATTCCAGAAAAATTCTCTGTAAAGTTTCGTCCAATTCTGAGAAGTTTTATTTTTGCACAAAGACAACACCAAGGTAGTTTCGCTAAAAGCAACGTTAGCCGAGTTAGTTTCATTCAGATCATGCAAATTAGAGTCTAAAACAAAGAGAGAAAAATGTTTGGAAAAGAAGATACGTTTATAACGTATCACAAACTTTGACGGGCCACATGCTATAACGTCTAACTATGTCAATGCCCACTCCCATAAGGCAATCGGTAAAATAGGAGGATGGACCAGGCCCCCTTTGGACTTTGTTAAACTGGATGTTGCTGCTTCTTTTGATCATGATCTGCTTAGGGACACGGCGGGGGCTATTCTTAGAGATGAAAAAGGATGATATCTACCCGAGCGGATGATGACCGTCCGAGTGAATGAACTTTATCGGAGTGATCGAACGTAAACCCTGTTGTCATTCGGATAGATTGGGGACCTTGGGCCCTTTAATGCATGGTATTGTGGGTCCTTTGCATGGCCTAGAATGGGCTCATCATGGCAGGGCACGGTTATGCGCGTTTTAACGGCGGATGGCGCAGTCGCATGGATGGTATGACAAGTTGTCGCCCACGATGGTCGATCTGTCGTGCTCCCTTGCGCGCCTCTTTGGAGGAACTCGACACTCCTCCGCGAGCTGGCATGAAACGGTGACTTGCTCCTTCGGGCTAGACGACGGAGGTGGAGTAGCGGTCTCCCTCGCTCGTATCCAACGGACTCTTCCTGCTCGTGGGATGCCATCGAAAAGATGAAGACAATGATGAAAGAAGGAGACAGAGTGGATGCCATCAATTCTTTGTTCGACGCTTGCCATCTCAGCGGCATGAAGTAAGGGGATCCGGTGCCTCAACTTGGATGCGTAGACAGGTGTTTTCAAGGGCATCCAAATAATATGCCCTTCCTCATCGGTGTGTGGCGTGACAAAGAACTCTACAAATACTCCTAACCTTTCGTTCCGGCGATGGACGGGCAGGATTCGTTCCAGCCACGGCCGTGCTCTACCTCTCCTCCATCGGACAAGAAGAGAACCCTCTCCTCGCTTCTCCTTTCTTCTAACTCCCGCCGACCGCCCCCAAACCCCATCCAGCAAAAAGCCATGGCGGCCAAGCACCTGCTCTCCCGCGCCCGCCTCCTCCTCACCCGCCACCGCAGCCGCCCCACCATCCTCCCGCCCGCGCTCACCCGCCTCCTCTTCGGCGGGACAACCACCCCAGCCGAGCCGGAGGACGACGACAAGGCCAGGGCCCGGGCGGCGGCGGCGGCGGCCGTTGCCCTGGACGCCAAGAGGGCCAAGCGGGAGGGCTCCGACGACGACGACGAGGGCGCCGGGCTGCCCTGGACGTCCTGGCGGCCCGACGTGGCCTGGCTGACCAAGGCCCTGGAGCCGGCGCTGCAGCTCTACAAGCACTACAACTGGAAGCCATTCGCCTGTGAGCAAAAGCAACCCTCTTTTCTTTTCTCCTCCATTGCTGCCTCTAACTGTTCGTGTGCTGCTCTAGTACGTAGTAGAATACATTTCGATAATCAAGCTCCCGGACAGATCGAGACACATGGATTAGGATTTTATTTAGGAAATCTCTACTAGGAATAATCCAGATCTTGCATTGCTGTTGCTAAAATGTCCCTTTTTTACAACAAGCCTGAATCTTTTATGGATAAATTTGATCAACCTGCCCCCAAAATCACTACTCCTATCCTATGTATGTATGCATGTATGTATGTATGTATGTATGCCACACTGAAATCAATCAGGTACTACTAGGTACTCCCTCCGTCTCAAAATAAGTGTTGCAGACTAGTACTAAATCAGCGTCACATTTCTTTGGGGCGGAGGGAGTAACTACGCTACCACATTTGGGGGTCATCACGTTCTAACTTCGCAATGTTAGGGCAAACGAACAATTTCGCTGATCGCTGCGGTTGCAGACATGACTATTTCGATTGTTAGTCATAACTGGCTAACTAGGTTGTTTTTCTGCAATAGAACTTGCTCCAATCAGATCTCTTTAATTACAAAGCTAAAGAGAAGCTAACATCATGCAATCTGGATGCATGCAGCTGACAACATCCCCGCAAGCACCCGCACTTTTAGCGAGATCATAAGTGACCTCCAGCACAGCAAGGTGAGCATACAGGACTGGAGCCTCAGTGATCTTACCGTCGGTCTCTACCTCATTTACCTTACCCAAGCTTCTGCAAAGAATGCTCAAGCTTTCAAGGGCGTCCAGATATCCTCCAATAAGAAGGTATGTCCTGCATATTGTTGTACTCTTCGAAATGTTAGATTTAGACTCTATATTGACTGTTTATGCTTCTGACAGACCATCCATAAATGCACTAGCTTGCGCGTCTGATGGGTTTCACCTCTTTCCCATTTTTCTAGGTCCAAGAATTAATTTATCACCTTGAGCTCGCAAAGGGTTGCTATAAGGGCAGTGCCACTGGGCTTGCAAAGCATAGCATGCTCCGGCCGAGGAATGTTTTGAAGTTTGTCAAGGATTCTAGTATTTTCAGACCTGGATATTACATCGGCATCGATCCACGTGCTAAACTGGTCATCCTTGGGATTCGTGGAACCCATACGGTTTATGACCTTGTCACCGATTTGGTTGCATTGAGCGATAAGAAGGTGTCACCTAAAGGTTTCTCAACACACTTTGGAACATACGAGGCCGCTCGATGGTACCTACGCCATGAGTTGAGCATCATCAGAAAATGTTTGGAAAAACACAAGGTGGGAAATAGCTAGTATTTTAGGCATAATATCTGCCTCTTCCTTTAATTTCCTCTGCTTATTTCCTTCTGTAATTTTCTTCAAAGCAAGCAGGACTACAAGTTGCGGTTGGTGGGCCACTCCCTTGGAGGAGCTTCAGCTGCCTTGCTTGCCATAATGCTAAGGAAGAAGTCGAAGGAGGAGCTTGGATTTAGTCCAGACATAGTTTCAGCTGTTGGATTTGGAGTCCCACCCTGTGTATCGAGAGAGATAGCTGAGAGTTGCGCAAGCTATGTCACCACTGTTGTACTGCAGGTTCGTTTCGGGTTTCCGTTGGTATATAAATCTTGTTTTGGCTGCTTCCCCTGTCTGAACTTTGTAGTTGACATGTCTTCTGTCTTGCAGGATGACATAGTTCCTAGGTTAAGTGCAGCTTCGCTGGCAAGATTGCGAAATGAAATAATTGAAACAGATTGGTAAGCACTGAAACTGAAGTGCAGCAAATGACAAAACATTTGTAGATTACATGTCAGGAAATTTTCTTCAGGTTGCTTGGGCAAAGAGAACCTGCTGAGTGATTATCCTTCTTGCTGTGGTGATTGAACTTTCTTTGAATAGCCCCTTTTCCCCGGTAGCATGTTGTTATGATTAGCAGTTTAGCACTCCAAGTTCTGAAGTTTAAGACAGACTTTTGGATGTATCTGCATACATGTTTCTGAATCAGGCTGTTTTGTAGGGCCAAAGTCTTGGAGAAGGAAGACTGGAAGCATATAGTGGATATTGTGACTAATGCTAAGCTTGTCGTTTCCTCCATCCAAGATGTGGCCAACAAACTTGCCGATTACGCCAAAGTTGTAACATCAGCTAGCTCCGGTGGTAAGTCCAATATGATAGGAATGTGGGTCTTGGATCATCCATTAGGGTGTTTATTAGGCTTTTTATCATACTGAATCTGGCGTGACTCTTGCTCCTGTCAGATTCTGTGAAAGACCCGCCCCGTCTTCAGGGCCCGACGAAAGTTTTGAAGCCTGACGGTGAAGAAGACGTGTATGTGCCTGAGGATCTCTTCCTCCCAGGGACGCTGTATTACCTCCAGCGGGACGTCGAGAATATAAACGGTGTCGAGGACGAGTCGTACACGCTCTGGAGAGGTGATGCCGGGGAGAATTTCCAGCGGATACTGTTGTCTGGCAACTTGATGTCTGATCACAAATGTGATAGCATACAGTACGCCCTCAGAGATGTGCTCAAGACTCTACCTCTCCCTTTGCCTCTGCAGGAGGATTAAGTTCCAAAGCTTATGTAGGAAGGCGGGTTTTGCAAAATCGAGTGTTTTGTTGTACAGTTTTAGGTTATGTAAGGGATTTCCAAGAATAACAAAGTGCTAGCAAACTCTCAAGTTGCAGTCCAGAGTTTCTGGTGCTGATCTAGGTGTAGTATACCTCTTCTTTTTTACAGGAGGTATAGTGTAACTCTTGTTTGAAGCTTGAGATAAAAGGGTGATGAGACAGAGTAAGAGTTCGATGGATCGATATCTGTTTCCCCTCTTTAGAACAAAGGTTTTATCTTGAACCAGTATCCTAGGACCATATAGTCATGGTATCACAACTCGGTGAAAAATCATATCTGCAAGTTCAAAAACTAGATTTTTCTCTAACCGGATGAAGCTTACAACTCTGTCTCCAGCAACCATTGGCAGAGCCAGGTTTTACTGGAATGGGTGTTCAGAGTTCATGGTTTTACAAATTTCATAGCTATTTTCCAATGTATACGTTTTTTTATCTGCCTACCTATGTTTTCTTGCCAGAATTAATGGGTGTACATATGTACACCAATGTTCCCTTGTAGCTCCGCCCATGCAACCAACATCCGCCTCGCCCATTACAACAACAAAGATGATGATGATGATGATGGCCCACATTTTCGTAAGCTATATATACTCGGTCTGACTCAATTCATCGTGAAAAGTCCTTGGGAGTGAAAATAAACACCTAATGACCCTACAACAGTTAGTTCAATATTTTGAGTTCAAAAATTAGTGGAATTATTCTGAGTTAAACTCCGAGAAATGGTGAGTACAGAATGCACTCATCATGGCTTACAATGTAATTATTTCACCTAAACCTATCTTACAATATAGTTCTTTCACCAATATTATACAACAAAAGATAAGGTTATGTAGTAAAGAAAACAAACAAAAGAAAATAAACACATATGCACCAGAAGTTGTGCCGTCAAGTGTTTTTCTTCTAACTACACCTTCCCTTGTCTCTAACTTTACAAATATTTAATCCACTCTCCCCCACTAACAAGGCGATAATGGCGACAATAGTTTGCTCCTCCCTTCCCTGTTTGCCACTCTGGGGAAATGAGGGGGAGGTAGCCCTAGTTCCTCAACTCTGATGTGTTTATAGGGCTGTCATAGGTGTTTTAAGGACACTTTTTTTGTAGTTGCAAGGACACCGTTTTGATGTTGGGGATGGTGTCGCGCCAAAATAATATGCCTCTCCTTTCCTCCTATCTCGCCAGTGTCAGTGTCGTGGTCGGCGCCGATGAGCAGGTGGCTCGATCATCTCCCAGAGCTCCGTAACAGGGGAGTCTTGTGGCTGATGGTCGATGCATGACACTCGCATGAGTGATGCTGACGTTATACTTTGGCGTCTTGCGGTGGAGTGCATGGTAGGGGGCAGCGTTCTCTCTTCTCCGACCATGTTGAAGGACGTTGATGATGATGAGTTCTAGCAGAGGAAGATCATCGGCCGACATGCCACAAAGCTGTTATCCAACTCACACGTATGCCTACTGACAAAGAACTCTATAAATATTTTCAACCTTTCGTTTCGGCGATGGACGGCCAGGATTCGTTCCAGCCACGAGAAAGTCCGACGATGGCGAGCCGCAGGTGCCGCGTCAACTGGGGAGCAACGCATTTGGGGAAGATGAGGAGGTGGGGGGGGGGGGGGGGGACGCAGAACCAGTGCACCAATGGTCCACGACATGGATGGGGTGCTGCAACCATGAGCAAGTCCGGCGACAGCGAGCCTCCGGTGCTGCGTCAACGGGGGGGAGAGGGAGGGAGCAGTGCGTTAGGAAAAGATGAGGCGGGAGGAGGGGGCGCGCCCGCCACTGCGCTACACAGATCACATGGCTTTGGGCCGGCGGGCCTCATTGAGAGCGAAGCTTTTTCTTTCCCCTCTAGCAAAGGCGACTAGGGAAAGCATTTTTCCCTTTGATCTTCGCTGGTTAGACCGTGGTTTCGCCTTCCCTCCGCCTGCCGCTCCAGCGGGCGGTGGTGAGGAGGGTATTCCTGGTGCCTCGGCTTAGATAAGTAGGGTTTGGTTCTCGCAATGGCGACCCTCGAACGGATGGCGGCACTTCTTCTGCGAAGGGCCTATCTATTTACTTTTACTTTTACTGCTGAGTCATCATCCTCTTATAAAAAGCACCGGTTAGAGAGCACCACTGTCATTTGTATGCTTTGCTATTAATTGATATTGAGTACGACTGTGACTGGATCTCTTTTACCATGAATTACAATGTTTAGTCAGTCCTTGATCTTCAGGGGTGCTCTGCATTTATGTTTTGCGGTCCCAGAAAGGGCTAGCGAGATACCATCTTGTTATATCATATCATGATTGTTTTGAAAAAGTGTTGTCATCCGAGATTTATTATTATTGCTCGCTTGTTGATTATGCCATTGATATGAGTAAATGTGAGACCTAAATGTTATTGTGAATATGGTTAGTTCATAATCTTTGCTGAAAACCTAAATGCTGGCTATACATATTTGCAACAACAAGATCAAACAGAGTTTGTAAAAGTTTTTTTTATCACTTTCAGTTTGTCAACTGAATTGCTTGAGAACAAGCAATGGGTTAAGTTTGGGGGAGTTGATACGTCTCCATCGTATCTACTTTTCCAAACTCTTTTGCCCTTGTTTTGGACTCTAATTTGCATGATTTGAATGGAACTAACCTGGACTCACGCTATTTTCAGCAGAATTGCCTTGGTGTTATTTTTGTGCAGAAATAAAAGTTCTCAGAATGACCTAAAAATTTACGGAGAATATTTTTGGAATAAATAAAAAATATTGGCAAAAGAATCAACCAGAGGGGACCCCCTGCTGTCCACAAGCGTGGAGGGCGCGCCCCCTACCTTGTGGGTCCCCTGGACCTCCTCTGACCCTAACTCCAACTCTATATATTCACGTTCGGGGAGAAAAAAATCAAAGAGAAGGATTCATCGTGTTTTATGATACAGAGCCACCGCCGCCTCCCATTCTTCATCGGGAGGGCTGATCTGGAGTCTGTTCGAGGCTCCGGAGAGGGGGATTCATCACCATCATCATCACCAACCTTCCTCCATCACCAATTTCATGATGCTCACCGTCGTGCGTGAGTAATTCCATCGTAGGCTTGCTGGACGGTGATGGGTTGGATGAGATTTATCATGTAATCGAGTTAGTTTTGTTAGGGTTTGATCCCTAGTATCCACTATGTTCCGAGATTGGTATTGCAACGACTTTGCTATGCTTAATGCTTGTCACTAGGGCCCGAGTGCCGTGATTTCAGATCTGAACCTATTATGTTTTCATGAATATATTTGTGTTCTTGATCCTATCTTGCAAGTTGTAGACACCTATTACGAGTTATGATCCGCATACCCAAGGTGACAATAATTGGGATTCTTTCCGGTGATTACCGTAGTTCGAGGAGTTCATGTATTCACTAAGTGCTAATGCTTTGGTCCGGTTCTCTATTAAAAGGAGGCCTTAATATCCCTTAGTTTCCATTAGGACCCCGCTGCCACGGGAGGGTAGGACAAAAGATGTCATGCAAGTTCTTTTCCATAAGCACGTATGACTATATTCGGAATACATGCCTACAATATTGATGAATTGGAGCTAGTTCTGTGTCACCCTAGGTTATAACTGTTGCATGATGAATGCCATCCGACATAATTATCCATCATTGATCCATTGCTTACGAGCTCTTCACATATTGATCTTTGCTACGTTACTTTGTCGTTGCCACTGTTCCAATTGCTACAAAACTGCTACCGTTACTTTTGCCACCGTTACCATTACTTCCATACTACTTTGCTACTAAATACTTTGCTGCAGATATTAAGTCTTTCAGGTGTGGTTGAATTGACAACTCAGCTGCTAATACTTGAGAATATTCTTTGGCTCCCCTTGTGTCCAATCAATAAATTTGGGTTGAATACTCTACCCTCGAAAACTGTTGCGATCCCCTATACTTGTGGGTTATCAAGAGGCATCCCCATGATTAGGGTCTTGCCACTCTTCATTCTTCCCATATCGATATCTCACCCAAAACTTGAAATTTTCAATCACACAAAACTTAACAAAACTTTGTGAGATGGGTTAGTATGATGAAGAGCAAACCATTCACTTGGGTACTATCAAGACAAGGTTCATAATTGTTTCCACATAATTCCTACTGTACTCTATAATTTCCACAATTTATATTATGCAATGCCCAAGAAGAAAAGGGTGCAACACAAATTGATGAGATGACATTGCAAGATTCTCGGGAAATGAACTATGGAAACAAGTTCCGAAACATGAGCTAGATTGCAAGACATACATGAGCACACTGCCCAAGACAATCATGACCACATGGAAGTCTTACAGTGAAAAGCAACCGAGTTCTAGTTAGGAACCATCATCAAGGATATCAAAGTCCAAGTGTAAGTCCATATTAGCTCTTACGAATGAACTCCTTTTCCTCAAACAAATCAATCAGTGGCTTCGTGTGTTAGGAAATACATATGGAGTGAAGGTAGCAAATCTATCAAACCATAGAATACTTTGCAGATGCATGAATGAATTAGAACAATTCCAGAGGAAGCGAAACAACTTTTCTCATATTCAAGACAGTAACTTGCATCCAATGCATGTGAACTTAGAGAAGATACTTCTTGCATCAAACATATAGTTCATGAGCTAGGCTCAATGACAATGCTTTTAGAAGTTTCCAATATTAGCTTACATGCTCATCATGAACCACAGAGAAGATGAGTATGTGGCTGATAGGCTCAGCAACAATTCATCAAGATTTCCTTAAAGATGGATTTCCACAGTTATGTGAACAAGGTGATAGCAATGATCGGACCAAATGATATAATGCATATGCTCGAGGAAAACATCCACAATTAAACACTGGTCAAAAAGTGCACCCGGGAAATGTGGATTGAGAAGCACGTTCAATGTTAGGATGGTGATTCAACAACCAACACATTAAGAATGGAATTGTTGTTCATTAACTTCAAGGCAATAGGGTTGATAGAAGTTTTGAATTAACACATCACGGTCCATTTGTCGGTATTCAGGTTAGAAACAACATGGGGACCAAGAAAAGAATGGTGATGGCGATAAGTATCACTTGTATCAAGAATTTTTAAGAGGTGGTGAAATTCTCACGACATTCTTGCCATACAAGATGGTAATACTCCAAGGTAGAACATCACATAAGCTGGGTAGCAAGGAACTAAAGGTACAACACAAAACATGAACAAGTTTGTGTTGGAGGGAAGGCAAGAATGTTATCGATGATAACACAAATCATCGAGGGTCAAGGATGGTATTTCTCATCATGAATTCAATTGACCTATTGGAAGAAGTCAAAATGGTGACGATGATCAAGACACATTTTGTCGAAGGTTTCATGAAGATGCAATCGATCAGTAAGATGATCAAAGTAGATGGAATGGTCAAGCTAAAGGTCAAGGGAACCACGGATATGATGCGAGCTTGGATTCCGTCATGTTGTGTAAGCAGAACAATATGATGACGAAAGTTTGACAAGGCTTAGCTCATTGTCAGAAATGTGCACCAGGAAGAAGGACCGGGTAGTACAGTTTAAATTAGCACGATAATGATATAGCCGATCAGGCTAGGAATGACATGATGGGGTATTAAACTTCCCAGGAACAAAGTAGGAGTACTGAATCACAATGTGGATTCAAGTCAATTGTTAGAGTCCTCGAGTGACGGACAATTCAAAACTATGGAGTGACTAAATCGGTGAGAAGTATTATTCCAAGAAGAATTCCTAAGAGGTAGTGCAATGGCACGATATCCTTGAGATAACAGAGGGCAATACTCGAAGGTAGATCGGGATAGAGGTTGGACTGGTGAATTGATCTCCGGAAGGCAAGTGCTTTAACTTGTCTGAGAAAGGGGATCAAAGGAGAACAATCATGGTTGGAATCATGGTTGCAAAGGACCAAACATAGAAACAAGATGAACTTATAGCAAGGGGGTACTTATTATTACAAGAAGCTTCCATGATAAGATCTACATCATGTCCATGGGCATGAACGCAAAGGCTCAAGGTCGACTCCCACTTCTTCAAGGCGTAAACTTTCATTCACTTCTCATTTGCACCAAATCAAGCCAAGTGAATCTAGATGAGCATGTCAGATAATCAAAGCTTGTGCAAAAGTACAATCAACATGTTTGGTTCTTCGATGATTCTATTACTGAACCCAACCTGTAAGTCACATTTGCTATACTCTAAAAGTTTCTATCAATATGGTTGCCTAACATATACTAGAAACCACTATTAAAATATTTGTTCGTGTGTATAATTTAGAAATATCTACTATGTTATTCAATAATATTAAAAGATATATGGACAAACACACACACACACACACACACACACACACACATATATATATATATGTATACACTATATAGTTTATGCAATATTAGAAAATTAATTTGAAGGATTTTTTTAACAAGAAAGAGATTTGGTAAATCATACAATTTAAATTATGTAGAACCAAAACTTTCATTGATATACATTACAATTGTATAATAATGAAGAATATATTATTTAAAAACATTCTTATGTGACTGAGTAATAAAAATTGTATTAATTGAAATTATAATATGATCACTTAATTTAAAATATATATATATATATAAAAGTTCAGTACAAAAATAGTTATTTTACATCGCCCCGAGCCAAAAAAGTTCAGTACAAAAGTATAGTTTATTACAAATATTGATTTGAGATATGTTTTTCTTTTGATATTGAGAATGTAGGAGACAGTACTCAGCTTTAGTGAAAGTTCAATGGTATTTTCTTGTCAACATTGAATATATCTATATGTTTTAGTCACATCTTTGTTGTAGGACCAGGTGTCTATGTATATTTCAACTTGGCCGAAAGCATCAAGTGATTCGAAGACTGTATTTAAGGTGGCGTCTTAACTATTTAAGCAAGTTAAGCTAATTCTGAAATTTATGTGTCTCTATTTTGTCGTGAGCTTGTGGTTGGAGCCTAACTTCTATTTTCTAGTTATTGATACTAATGTTGATTATGGCGTGAGACTATCATGATATAGAGTTAAGGAAATATGAAAGATAAAAAGAATGTGAGCTTTTGGGTTGCGCATAAAGCCGGGGTTTTTTTTCCGGGATATTCATTTCTGAGCCCATGCTCATATGCACCCTATATCACCGCCGTCCAAACACATTGGGATCAGCATCATCTTGTGTATTTCCAGATGTATCTGCACCGTATGTTGGTTACAGGGAACATTCGATCAAAGTCATTATGACAGGTAGTTAGCGTTCCTGTTTAGCCGGCCCAGTAGTTTGTCCCACCGACCGGCCACTTTCCTGAGCCGTCTCAGTGAGTTGAAAACTAGTGCCCAAATCAGGCTTAATTCGTTTTTGGTTGCCTCCGCAGTAAATTTTCTGATATATTTCTACAGAGAGCTCATGCACAAAGCGCAAAGAGTTCTGTCAGTTGGTGTGCTGCCCAGACGCAACCTGAAAATGAAATTGGACAATTTTTAAAACCAAATTTCAAGATGTAGACGTTCTTTCTACATTTACCGCCACAATTACAGGCACATCGTTATGGTGATGGAGGCCTTCACCATTAAAGGTGGCGAAGATTAAGATGATGGGTGAAGGGAGACCTCGATGGACCTGTCTTCTCTCATTTCGTGTCCGCATACAGCCGTGCACTATATGGGGTATCTGGTCTACTCCATCGACAAGATCAACAACTAACGATGCTCCTTGCGGGCGCCGGCCCATTTCAACCTTCAAGAGGAGACATTTGATGTCACTCCCTTGCTCAACATGTACAACCCTCAAGCCCAAGATGAAGATGTCAATGTGTACTCCCTCCCATTTTGATGATCCATTTAGGCATATTTCTTAATACTCCTATTTGTGTAAACTCTCTAGTGAATGTATCAAACACCAATTGAGAGAGCCAGATAAGATCAGTGGCCAAGAGAGGCCATGTGAAGTCCACAAACCAAAGCAGTAGCAGACCACCCGATCACATACAGTAGATAATCACTAATGCCCGAGATTCGGTCCTAGCTCCAAGAAGACCTTGCGGTCTTTCTCCATGATAGAAGTGAATTTCTGGTGGCCCCAGCATATGACTTCATAATCATACACACAATGTCATATGCCGGTAACAAGGCACAACAAGCACAACTAAACAAGATCGAAGAGTTTAGTATGAGATAACATTATGGAAAACATGTCGATACATAAATATCACCAAGCAGAGGTCAACATTGAATCTGTGATTTATTAAAAAACAATTTGGGCATGTGATCCTATGTAGCTTGTATGTCACACTTGATTTTCTCTTTTGTTCCTCATTTGAGTAACACAATATAATTCTTCTTCGAAACTCAGGACAAAACAGAAATAATATGGAATTTGATGAATCCATCTCTAATTTTGTTCTTTAGAAAATTGTATGGTATAGCTTCAATGACACACCAACCCTTCTTTCCCAACCGTCGGGTCGACCTGAGTTTGCGCAACCATGGAGGTCGTCTATGGACTTGAAGAAGAAGAAGACGTGTCTGAGAAGGAAATGTCCCAGAGGTAGACAACTAGTAAAAAATATAATTTGAGGAGGGAGTGATGCCATTTTCAATTGTTCCACAAATCATAGACCCCTTTATATAAGTCAACACATCTGCATATCACACTAGAAGTCATGATAAGTCCATGGGGTCGTGCATGGACTTGAAGAAGAAGATGCCAGTTAATGATGGGGGCAGAAAAGAAAGACAATGCTACTGTGGCACCATATAATACGAGGAGGCGACAATAATGAAGGAGAATTGAGCCGCCGTTGTTGTCGTTGTTATCGGAGGAGGTTCGACAACCCACCCATTTTCTAGCTGGCCTTAACCCTTATCCTTGCACCAACATATACAGATTGCAGGTTCTTTCTACATTTACCGCGACGATTACAGGCACGTCGCTATAGGGATGGAGGCCCTCACCATTAAAGGTGACGAAGATCAAGATGATGGGTGAAGGGAGACCTCGATGGATATGTTTTCCCTCATCTCGTGTCCGCATACCGCCGTGCACTATATGGGGTATCTGGTCTACTTCGTCGACAAGATCAACAACTAACGATGCTCCTTGGGGGCGCCGCTCCATCTCAGCCTTCAAGAGGAGACATTTGGTTTCGCTCCCTCGCTCAACAACATGTACTGCCCTCTAGCCCAAGATGGAGATGTTGGTGTGTACTCCCTCCCATTTTGATGATCCATTGCTTGCTATTTGTGTAAACTCTCTAGTGAATGTATCATCAAACACCAAATGAGAGAGCCAGATAAGATGAGTGGCCATGTGAAGTCCACAAACCAAACAGTAGCAGAGCACTCGCATACAGATCAGATCTGCCTAACAACTTCTCTTCTTCTTCTTAAGAAAGTCAACAACTTTGGTTGGGACGTGCCATGCCAGCGACCGACGGCAACAACCTCCATTGATCCATTCACTATACTCCTACTACAACGTGCTTCGCTAGCCAGAGCTGCAAACCAACCAACTGGGGAAGATCTACCTACCCAATCACTCCCTCCACCATGGCCGCGCCCGCGCCCACCGTCGCCAAGTCGCCGCCGGCGCTCGTGCCCCCGGCGGGGCCGACCCCGGGAGGCACGCTCCCGCTCTCCTCCATCGACAAGACCGCCGCCGTCCGCGTCATGGTTGACTTCATCCAGGTCTTCCAGTCCGCACCCTCCTCCGCCGACGACCAGGTGGCCGCCATGCGCCAGGGCTTCGCCAGGGCGCTCGTCCCCTACTACCCGGTGGCCGGCCGCATCGCCGAGCCGTCCCCGGGCGAGCCCCTCGTCGACTGCACCGGCGAGGGCGTCTGGTTCGTGGAGGCCGCCGCCAGCTGCTCGCTCGCCGACGTCAACGGCCTCGAGGACCGCCCGCTCGCCATCCCCAAGGCCGACCTCATCCCCCGCCCTCCCGCCGACCACAAGCTCGAGGACCAGATCCTCCTCGCGCAGGTCAATTGCATTTACACCTTACTTGCGCTCATCTCGTCCCGCAGATCCCGATCCCGATTCAGCAAGAACTCAAAATTCACATCTTTCTCCGTGCGCTGCAGATCACCAAGTTCAGCTGCGGCGGGTACGCCGTCGGCATTTGCTTCAGCCACCTGGTGTTCGACGGGCAGGGCGCGGCGCAGTTCCTCACGGCCGTCGGCGAGATGGCGCGGGGGCTCCCGGAGCCGTCGGTCAAGCCGATCTGGTCCCGCGACGCCATCCCCAACCCGCCCAAGCCGCCGCTCGGCCCGCCGCCGTCCTTCACGGCCTTCAACTTCGTCAAGTCCACCGTCGAGATCTCGCTGGACAGCATCAAGCGCGTCAAGGACCAGGTCGCCGCCGAGACGGCCCAGCGATGCTCCACCTTCGACGTGGTGACCGCCATCATCTTCAAGTGCCGGGCCGCGGCCATCGGGTCCGCGCCCGACGCCGAGGTGCGCCTGGGCTTCGCCGCCGGCACGCGCCACCTGCTCGGCGGCTCCCTGCCGTCGCCGGACGGCTACTACGGCAACTGCGTGTACCCCGGCGGCCTCGCCAGGGCCAGCAAGGAGGTGACCGAGGCGTCGCTGGTGGAGATCGTGACGGCGATCCGGGAGGCCAAGGACGCGCTGTCGGCGCGGTTCCTGGACTGGCTGGGCGGCGGCGCCAAGGACAGCCACTACAACGTGTCGCTGGACTACGGCACGCTGGTGGTGACCGACTGGAGCCACGTCGGGTTCAACGACGTCGACTACGGCTTCGGCGAGCCCACCTACGTCTTCACATTGAACGACGACGTCAACATTGTGCCGTCGGTGGTGTACCTCAAGCCGCCCAAGCCGAAGCAGGGCATCCGGCTCGTGCTCCAGTGCGTCGAGGAGCCGCACGCCGCCGTCTTCACCCAGGAGCTGGAGAAGCTCGCCTAAGAGGGCTTGCGTTCGTCATGGTTACCTCCATACTTTACAGAATTATTACAGGTGGGATTTGGAGTTGCTGTTGTTGTTGTATTCTTCATCTTGTTGTGTGTTGTAGTTGTTGTATTCCACACCAGGTTTTGCTTCCAACAAACAAATAAATCACTGAGGGGTTCTTCTTTCTTTGTGTCTGTATACTTACATTGTACATGTATTTGACATTGTGAATCAGCAGAATAATGTCATGTGTTCCAAGTGAATCATTCATTGTAGACAGTCAACCAGAAGCTTGTTGGGTGTTATGCAATTGCATTCTTGGTTCAAATGCTTTGTTGGGTGTTATATGCAAGTCAGTAGTTGTGTAGGAGCTCTGTTTTTTCTTTTCTTTTTGGATTGATGATTGAGAACCGTGCCATATATATGTTGACGATTCGTTCATCGCATCGCGAGAAGAAGACGGCCACAACTGTCAATGGCGAGGGCAGAAAGAGAAACAAGGCTATTATCTTTCCCCCGGAATTGTTGCTGGAGGAGATGGTGTGGGAGATCTTGATCCGTCTGCCGGTGAAATCCAACGTTTACAATTTTGCTTAGAATATTCATTGTAGTCTTGGTCTGTTGAATCATATCATAAAAGGATAATCTCCTGATTATGTATCCTGCAAGAGAGGGTGATTATAATAACTATTTGCGTGTTTCTTTTTCAATCAAAAAAGGAAAAAGATTGGACGATCTCCAAGCAGCTACAGCATGGATAAATCTTGCAGGTTAGACATGACTAGCATGTTGTTTCCTTCCTCGAGACAATAATAATCAAGAGAAATTAAGAGCAACAGCTACCTAAATAATGGCACAAACACAACAACATATTTGATACGAAATGGAATCCTAAACCAACATAAACAGCAGCAGGTTCACTAGTATGTACAAAACTGAAACGAAACACAAGAAGCAGAGACAAAACACAGAGCAAAAGGAGTGTTAAGTCAAACGCCTCCAACCTAGCCAGCTGATGTTACTGCTTATCAACTTGGTGTCTCGATTACTGCTTGTCCCCCTACACTGTCAGGCGAATGCTTCTATCGCTGCTGTTGCGGAGGGCGGAGGCCAGGCTCTTGGCCTCTCTTGACCCCAAGGATGGACCAAACGGTGATGGACCAGCAGTAAAATCATGAACAAGCCTGAAGAAGATTCAGACCAAGTCCATTTAACTTTGATTCTACGTATTTCCTTACAATCTTCTTACCACGGTCGTCTACTCTTATTAGTCTGGTGAATCAGGACCAGTTAATCTTGTGTTGGATCATATCAATGTGAGCTAAAAAGAGGTGACACAAAGTATAGCAAGCATGCATGTGATGTCAACTTAAATTGATGCCTCAACCACACAACATGTCAACAAAATTTCTAGTCTTATTTTGATTCTATTTACTTAGAATCTTCTTACCACGGTCTTCTAGTCTTATTAGTCTGGTGAATCACAACCAGTTAATCTTGTGTTGGATCATGTCAATGTGAGCTACAAAGAGGTGACAAAGATTGATGCCTGAACCACTCAACATGTCAACTAAAATTTCTAGTGCTGCTGCTGGTTTCTATATTTTTCAATCCAGAAAAAGATTGGACCATCTGTAGTCTATTCTCATCTTCAAGAAGCTAGAGCACCTGGTAATGTGTATCATACACCATGGAATTGGAATTGGATCTGTAGATTTGTTCATTTGGTCATTACACGCACGACGCACGACGCACACCTAAAAAAGAAAGAAAGAAAGAAAAACTCAGCAGCAGTTTCATCTGGCCAGAGTCCTCGGTGGTGCCCTGGAGGATCTGACGGCCTCCTCCGTCTTCTCCACGACACCATGGTCGTCGACGACCTGGCCGAAGACGCTTGCCGTGAGATAACCATATTTGGTTGAATGAAATACTCCTACACAGGTAGAGCAAGTGAGATGAGCATTTTTGGTTGCTGCATTGATACTGTCACTTGATTTAATTTAATTTTTAGACGTATGTAACATGTTTTACTGAAACCTGAACAAGGTAAATCACTTTAATCTGAGCTTACATGCCTTGGGAGGATCATCCAACGTTTCTCTCATCGTGCAGTAGAGCGTTCTCGATTATAATCACTATTTGTGCGATTCTGCCAATACTTCTTGTTACTTGCAAAAACTAATAATGTGCATGATTCTACTATCCAACCCCCCAAAACTCGGCATTTTCAACGAAATTTGTAGTGATGGTGGTTTATTATTTTTCCAAGATGGGATCATGTGAATAAATTTTCTTCTGATCTTCAAGTTACATCATGGACAGCTCTTCCAGGTTAGACATACAGGAGAAAATGTCTGAAACTCAAACAATTGGTAACATGTAGGAGCTTAGCTTGGAACTGGAATTGGATCTGCAGAGCAGAATTATTCATTCAGTCATTACACCCACTGAGTCACGACGCACATCCCACAGGCCTTGTACTGGAACAATCTGGGCAAGCAACAACTGAAAGGACAAACTCAACAGAAAACATTCATCCACCTCATGTCAACAAAATTGGAATACAAACAAAACAACACTAAGCCCCAACAATGCATGAATCCAACAGAAAAGAAATAAAATCTAGGTTAGCACTGCTGTTTTGTAGCAGAAATGAAGAGGGGCGATAGCTGCCTTACAAAACACTGCTTGTCTCCTTGTCAACTTGGTGTCGTCGCCGAGAGAGTTTGTGTCAGGCAATGGATCATCTAGAATGGATCGCCCGCCCACGTTTCTCTCAGGTAAATGATGAACAAGCCTGAAGAAGATTCAGACCAAGACCATTTAATTTTGATTCTATTTCCTTAGAATGTTGAATCAGGACCAGTTAATCTTGTGTTGGATCATGTGAATCTGAGCTAAAAAGAGGTGACACAAAGTATAGTAAGCATGCCTGTGATGTGAACTTAATTGATGCCTGAACCAACATTGTCAAAAAAAATGTAGTGCTGCTGCTGGGTTCTATGTTTTTCAATCCAGAAAAAGATTGGACCATCTGTAGTCTATTCTCATCTTCAAGCAGCACTACAATTTTGTAAATTTATTCAATCATTCAGTCATGATCTCAAAAGACTAGAGCATGGATAAATCTTGCAGGTTAGACATGACAAACTTTTGAGATTGATGAAACTGAATCTGTAAATTTATTCATTCAATCATTCAGTCAATTACAAGCACCCGCACGACGCACACACCTAAACAAACAAACTAGTAGTCCCTCCGATCCATCCATATTAACCGTCTCAGCTTCAACAGTGGTAGCAAGCAAAAAAAAACAAGCTGAATGAATCATGAGATCAGCTCTGGTCGCCGTCGGCGAGCTGGCCGCAGTCCTCGATGACGACGGGCTCGGCGGTGGCGCCGCCGGACGACCCGACGGCCTCCATCTTCTCCACGACGCCGTACCCATCCACGACCTGCCCGAACACGACGTGCTTGCCGTCCAGCCAGGGCGTCTTGGCGGTGCAGATGAAGAACTGGGAGCCGTTGGTGCCGGGCCCGGCGTTGGCCATGGAGAGCACGCCGGGGCCCGTGTGGCGGAGGAGGAAGTTCTCGTCGGCGAACTTTTCGCCGTAGACCGACTCGCCGCCGGTGCCGTTGCCGCGGGTGAAGTCGCCGCCCTGGCACATGAAGCCCGGGATGATGCGGTGGAAGGCCGACCCCTTGTAGTGCAGCGGCTTGCCGCTCTTGCCCAGGCCGGCCTCGCCCGTGCAGAGCTGCCGGAAGTTGGCCGCCGTCCTGGGCACCTTGTCGGCGTAGAGCTCCATGATGACCCGCCCCGCCTTGGCCTGGCCGATGAGGATGTCGAAGAAGACCTTGGGGTTCTTGGCCGCCATGGCTGGATGCTGCTTGCTGCAGGGCAGATCAAAAGTTCAGTCCAATCTAACAACAGATAAATTCTTGAGATTTGTCATGTATTGGAGGAGAAACGAATCAACAATTCAATCAAGTAAACAAATTGTGGAGTGTGCTCATGGTCCTTGCGTGGCGTCCAGGGTAGCACTGCTGGAGATCACAGGGCGAGGATCATGAAGAAAATAGATTGATTTGGCACAAACATTGAGCTCAAGAGGCCTATGGATAATGACGCCTAGAAAGCCTTCGATATGTGCGAGAGCAAAACCAAATCCAATCGCAAGAAAAACACATATCAAAGGCTGAGAGAAACCAAGGAGACAAGAAGAAAAAATCCTACCTTGCTTGATGTTGTGAGGAGGAGGAAGAAGAAGATGGGGGAAACGGCGGCTGGGTGGGGGGAGATAAAAAGGGGAGGGTTTAGGGTTTTCAGAGCACACACTCTACGGGCTCTAATGGGCCTGGGCCTATCTGGTGGTTACAGTTCCCAATAACGGCCCATCTCAGCCGAACCTTAACATTTCTCAGAAAAAAAAACGAACCTTACCAAACAGCCCTGTTCTGTGTCAAGTATCCCAGCCCATTCCACTGAGAGCCCATCAGTTTCCTTTTTTTTCTAAAAAAGAAATTAATTAAATGATACTCCTAACATAAAGGAGTATAATTATGTCCTAACATGTGTATAATTATGTGCCTTGATCAACGTGCCGCAAATAATACGCCTTACATAAAGGAATGGAGGGAGTAAAATGTAACTAAAAAATTATTTCTTATAAAATAAAATAAATACAAAACTAATTTTGTTTCCCATGAAAGCGACACAGCGGTTTTGGAACAAGTGGCCAACAATCATTTTGCACAGTGGAACAAAGTGCAAGTGCCCTTTTCTCCTTCATCTCTGAAAATAGTTGCAATGTGCAGTACCAAATAATACAACGTACTCCCTCTGTAAACTAATATAAGAGTGTTTAGATCACTTGTACAAACAGGAGATAGATTTGCACACACACAAGGATTCAAGATCAAGGATGTATGTACCTGGCTGCAAGCGATTTGCACAGACTGCATGGCACTTGCACCAACTAAGAGCTGCATCAGTAATCAATGAAACATATCTTTTATCTACAGAAGATGATTAATTAGCAGCTGGGACTTCATTTCGCCTCATTCATTTAGTGCAAGTGCTATCATATATTATACCATAATTAGCATGGATGGCACCTATTAACAAAGGCACCAAAAATCAGAAAACGCTTACTTTACAATGATCACACGCTGCTGAGCTATGTAAGGTTGCCTCCACTTTTCTGTACCAACCTAACCTACTATCCACTTCACTCAGTTTTTCTTCCTTGCAGACGGCGTACGATGGAGGCCTCTGCGACTGCGAGACCATATTTACAAACAATCGATCATCTCATTCTTCTTCAGGAAAAAACTCAGGGGACCTGTGTATGTACATAGAAAATGTGAGAAAACCAATACTGCTACTTCTTTGACATAATATTATTATCTGACAACAATCAGATCAGTCAAACCATAGAATCAAAAGTGGAAAATAAATGTCATTAGGAACATCGCATCATCATTAGTTCTACTTTAATTTGTAGGATGCCAGAGTGGGACTAGCAACTAGTGACTACTCCCTTTCAGCTTTTCCTTTCTATATATACTCTGGAAAGCAACACCTTTTGTTGTTATATGCTAATTCTACTGTTTTATTATTAATTTTTGAAATCAACTGAACACAGCTGCATATTATGTCTTCTATGTGTCGAACAAAGTGCAGTATGGTGGTTACGCGGCAAACAGGTATGCGTAACAGCATAAGTTGTAAGAGAACCATATCAATAATACAAACTGTTTGTTTTCCTGAAAGATGACCAAGTGCACAAGAGATCATGCATTTTAACTTGTCTATTAACTACTAATTCCTTTTAGAAGCAAAGATGCACTTGGCTGACCAACTGTGGTTAAAATACTATTTTTTTTAAGTTATAATAACTATTTGAGAATAACAAAAAAAAATTATGCAACTTGCAAAAGGTAAGCAACTAAATAGTACTCTACATGGTCACTTTTGAACAACTAGTTTGATCTACATATATGATAGATTTTTTTTCCCTGTTGCAAACAGTAACAAATATGAGTTCTTCGTCAGGATCAATAGCACAGATGCAGGGAAAATACATCAAAAGAGGCATGAGAGGTTTGCCAATAAATCAATAATAACCAAGAAAGAAAGGCGCACGGTTGATATACGTATATGTTGAACAGCAGTTATTTTCTTTGGTTCATTCTACCAGCTTTCCCCAAGCTCAACCTTTTGCTCACTGCCTTTTAGCTCATTGATTTGCTCAAGTTACGGCATTTTGTCACCCGTAAGGGCAGTACTATATATGTTTTTCAGACATGTTAAGAAAAAAAAAGGAAAAGTTGGACAGCTCATAAACTCATCCAACAACCAATCCTAAAATAAGGTATGTCAAGCAAACACAAATGGGGTGGGCCATTGTTACCTCCTTTGTCGCTTTAGTCCTTCTGAAAGGAATGTCAAATTGGTATATAATTGGGAACCAAGCTTTTGGATAATGGAATCTGCGCAGGCCATTAAGGAGACATGTCAGATTATAATTATTCAACAAACCCAAGCTAAGCCCAGCACGTACCCCACCGCTAGTGCTAGAGTAGCCTCTATAAACTGGAAGGATTGATGATTCACTGCACAAGCTGAAAGGAGCAAGAGTACACTACCAGCATCGATCAGGTAGCAGGAACAATGACAGGGTTTTCCTCTCCATGCGGCGCATGCAAGTTCCTTCGGAGGAGGTGCGTCAATGGGTGTGTCTTCGCCCCGCACTTCTGCCATGAGCAAGGGGCTGCCCATTTTGCCGCCATTCATAAGGTCTTTGGTGCAAGCAATGCCTCAAAGCTCCTCATGAGCCTCCCGGCGACCGACCGCCGCGAGGCTGCGGTCACCATCTCCTACGAGGCACAGGCCAGGCAACATGATCCGGTATATGGCTGCGTCGCCCACATATTTGCTCTGCAGCAGCAGGTTAGTGAGTTCTGCATTAGTCACACCGACTTGAACAACAATTCTATTGCGTTCTGAATTTTCATTTGGTGAACTGCTAATTGCATGGACAGTGATAATATATTAGCAAAACTGATGGCATGCAGTGTTCTCATAGGTTGTAAATCTGCAAGCGCAGTTGGAGTCGCTCAAAGCTCAGGAACCAGTACAAGGGCACACAAATACTTGTTCCGCATCAAGCCCTGAAGAAGACAGTATCAAGGCCAAGGTTATGGCTTATCAGAAAGGGGAAGCTAGGATGCCACAACCAGGACATTCAGTAAAGATTGAGAGCGAGAGCTACTTCGGAAATGACGGCATGGCCTGCACTTCCATGCAATATTCTTCTCAGGATTACAACAGTTCACATGTATACACAACCGGCTATCCGGCGTCATTTAATGATGACAGTATCCACAGTAGCACCATGTTTCCCATTGATATGCAAGAATATCTGCAAGAGAGTGGGTATTATGACACTGAGGGCCACTAGTCGGTTGCCTTTGCATATTTCAACTAGGTGTCACAGCATGCATGTGCTTGGTAACTGCAAAACTACCAGCAGTCCTCTTTTGGTAGTTCAAATTCTAAGCCATGGATAACCATTGTAAAATGTTCCATGAGCAGCCTGTACTAAAATGCTGAATCAAGCAGGGTGTACAAGACATGGTTTTTACTAACTGAAGTATGCTGAAATGCTTCATCGTGCTTTCTTAGCTGTAGTGACTTGGCAAGCCAGGCATTTGGTTTCGTGCAAGCGAGAAACAAGTTCCGTGCTTAGGGAACCACAATTAACATTGTAGTTTGTCGTGTGGCTGGGTGTCCAAAGTCCAAACGATAGGGATCGAAAAAGAAAGAAGCAACATCAACTGGCTGGAAAACGTACGACACTGACTGCAAGGACATGAAACAGCAAAGCAAAACATAACAGTGATGTGATGGTGGAGCTTATGATGGTTATGAGGCATTATGAGGCATTCCGTCCAACAGATGGAGTTCATGATGGATGATACTTGGGAGTGAGGTAGGCGAACCTGACCTAACCTGCACGGTGGCCGGGTTGCATTTTCATAGTGCTGGCAGGCGAGGCATTTCGCCTCCATCTCAGGCTCCGACGCCGGCGATCACCGGAGGCGGGATTCAACGTGGCTGGCTGGCCGGCCGGCACAACACCCGTGGTAGTAGTATGGGCCTATCTACGGGGAGCGGCTATGTCTGTCTCACCTTTTAGAGAGCTTTTGGTTTTTCTTTTCTTTTCTCTGTTTTACTACCTCCATTCCTAAATATATAAGACGTTGGGGCAGTTTCAATTAAACATCTCCAACGTCTTATATTTCAAAATACTTCATTTTGTGTTCAAAAAAGTGTTCATGTAGTGTTAAATAAATGTTTGCACAACTTTAAAAAATGTCGATGACACTAATTTTTTTCTAACATTAAAAAATTCTATGTTTGAAATAAGATACGTGATTTTTTTCTAAAATATTTATGACATGTGGAAATGGTCATGTAATTCAAACACAATGTTTCATGCCATTCAAAAAAATGTATGTTGCATTTAAGAATGTTCATGAGTTTCAAAAATATGTTCGTAAACTTTTTAAAGAAAAATCATACAATGTAACAAAATGAATGCAAAGTTTTAATTTTTTTCTATTATTAAAAAAATCAATGTGCACTTGAATTTTTTTAACACGTATTCAATTTTTTTTGTAAATCATGTATTTGAGTAAATTAATATGTATTTCTTTTTTGCATCGATCTTAATCATGTACTTAAAATGTCTTAAACATGCATAATAATTTTTTATACGTATAAAAAAGTACAATTTGTATGAAAAACTAGACATCAAAACATATATCTGAAAAAATCGCCGCTGCGGAGAGTGATGCCCTCACCGCCACAACCGCGCAACAAACCCTCCTCATGCTAGGGTTCTGCGATGAGCCGGCCCTTCTTGCCATCGCGCCCAACTCTGCCGCCATCGTGCCCGTCGCCACCATCCCCGTTGTGGACGCCCGTGTCATGGCCTCGAAGAATCCAAAGAAGGTGCGCACCAAGGAGGAGATGGCGGTCGAGACGGTGAAGAGGGCTGGCCGGAGGAGAAAGGGGAGGCGAAAAAAGAAGTCGTTGGCGCTGCCCCTGCCGCCCTAGCCGCAGCCACCAAGGCCAAGACCGCCACTACCCCTGTCGTCCTAGCTGCAGCCACCAAGGCTAAGATCGCCGTTGCCCCCGCCGCCCTAGCCGTAGCCACCAAGGCCAAGACCGCCGCTGCCCCCGCCGCCCTAGCCACAGCCACCAAGGCCAAGACCGTCGCTGCCCCTGCCGCCCTAGCCGCAGCCACCAAGGCCAAGACCGCCACTACCCCTGTCGTCCTAGCTGCAGCCACCAAGGCTAAGATCGCCGTTGCCCCCGCCGCCCTAGCCGTAGCCACCAAGGCCAAGACCGCCGCTGCCCCCGCCGCCCTAGCCACAGCCACCAAGGCCAAGACCGTCGCTGCCCCCGTCGCCCCAGCCGCAGCCACCAAGGCCAAGACTGCCGCTGCCCCCACCGCCCTAGCCGCAGCCACCAAGGCCAAGCCCGCCGCCGCGGAGAGTGATGCCCTCGTCTCCGCGGCTGCGCAATAGGCCCTCCTCCTGCTAGTGTTCTGCGGTGAACCGACCCTTCTCGCCGCCGCCGCGGAGAGTGATGCCCTCGTCTCCGCGCCTGCGCAACAGGCCCTCCTCCTGCTAGTGTTCCGTGGTGAACCGACTGATAACCCACAAGTATAGGGGATCAATTGTAGCCTCTTTCGACAAGTAAGAGTGTCGAACCCAACGAGGAGCTAAAGGTAGAATAAATATTCCCTCAAGTTCTATCGACCACTGATACAACTCTACGCACGCTTAACGTTCGCTTTACCTAGAACAAGTATGAAACTATAAGTACTTTGTAGGTGGTGTTGGATAGGTTTGCAAGATAATAAAGAGCACGTAAATAAAAGTTAGGAGATGTTTAGATAAAGAAGCAATAAAGTAAATATAGCGAGTGTGGAAAAGTGGTGGTAGGAGTTGCGAAATTGTCCCTAAGCAATTCACTACGTTACTAGACCGATAGCAAGTATTATGTGGGAGAGGCCACTGCTAGCATGTCATCCCTGACTTGGAATTCTATGCACTTAACATTGGAACTATTAGCAAGCGTCCGCAACTACTAACGTTCATTAAGGTAAAACCCAACCATAGCATTAAGATATATTGGTCCCCCTTCAATCCCGTATGCATCAATTTCTATGCTAGGTTGAAGCTTCTGTCACTCTTGCCCTCCAATACATAGTCCTATCAACATACAACTAACCCTATGGTGTGATCCACGCGCGCGCTCATATGATGGGCACCAAAGGACAGAAACATAACCACAAGCAAATTAAATCAATCATAGCAATTCATCAACAACCGATAGGACAACGAAAATTGTTGGGGAACGTAGTAATTTCAAAAAAATCCCTACGCACACGCAAGATCATGGTGATGCATAGCAACGAGAGGGGAGAGTGTTGTCCACGTACCCTCGTAGACCGACAGCGGAAGTGTTATCACAACGCGGTTGATGTAGTCGTACGTCTCCACGATCTGATCGATCAAGTACCGAACGCACGGCACCTCCGAAGTTCTACACACGTTCAGCTCGATGACGTCCCTCGAACTCTGATCCAGCCGAGTGTCGAGGGAGAGTTTCGTCAGCACGACGGTGTGGTGACGATGATGATGTTCCACCGACGCAGGGCTTCGCCTAAGCTCCGCGACGGTATTATCGAGGTGTAATCTGGTGGAGGGGGGCGCCGCACACGGCTAAAATATCGTATATCAAGTGTGTAGAGAGGTGCCCCCTGCCCCCGTATATAAAGGAGCAAGGGAGGAGGAGGCCGGCCCTAGGAGGGGGCGCACCAAGTGTGGAGTCCTACTAGGACTCCCTAGTCCTAGTAGGATTCCACCTCCCATATGGAATAGGAAAAGAGGAAGGGAAAAAGAGAAGGAAGGAAGGGGGCGCCCCCCTTCCCTAGTCCAATTCGGACCAGACCAAGGGGAGGGGTGTGGCCACCCTTGAGGCCCTTTTCCTTCTTTCCCGTATGGCCCAATAAGGCCCAATACGCATTCCCGTAACTCTCCGGTACTCCGAAAAATACCCGAATCACTCGGAACCTTTCCGAAGTCCGAATATAGTCGTCCAATATATCGATCTTTACGTCTCGACCATTTCGAGACTCCTCGTCATGTCCCCAATCTCATCCGGGACTCCGAACTCCTTCGGTACATTAACATACATAAACTCATAATAAAACTGTCATCGTAACTTTAAGCGTGCGGACCCTTTGGGTTCGAGAACTATGTAGACATGACCGAGACACCTCTCCGGTCAATAACCAATAGCGGGACCTGGATGCCCATATTGGCTCCCACATATTCTACGAAGATCTTTATCGGTCAGACCGCATAACAACATACGTTGTTCCCTTTGTCATCGGTATGTTACTTGCCCGAGATTCGATCGTCGGTATCTCGATACCTAGTTCAATCTCGTTACCGGCAAGTCTCTTTACTCGTAATACATTATCCCGCAACTAACTCATTAGTCACAATGCTTGCAAAGCTTATAGTGATGTGCATTACCAAGTGGGGCCAGAGATACCTCTCCGACAATCGGAGTGACAAATCCTAATCTCGAAATACGCCAACCCAACAAGTACCTTTGGAGACACCTGTAGAGCACCTTTATAATCACCCAGTTACGTTGTGACGTTTGGTAGCACACAAAGTGTTCCTCTGGTAAACGGGAGTTGCATAATCTCATAGTCATAGGAACATGTATAAGTCATGAAGAAAGCAATAGCAACATACTAAACGATCGGGTGCTAAGCTAACGAAATGGGTCAAGTCAATCACGTCATTCTCCTAATGAGGTGATCCCGTTAATCAAATGACAACTCATGTCTATGGCTAGGAAACATAACCATCTTTGATTAACGAGCTAGTCAAGTAGAGGCATACTAGTGACACTCTGTTTGTCTATGTATTCACACATGTATTATGTTTCCGGTTAATACAATTCTAGCATGAATAATAAACATTTATCATGATATAAGGAAATATATAATACTTTGTTATTGCCTCTAGGGCATATTTCCTTCAGTCTCCCACTTGCACTAGAGTCAATAATATAGTTCACATCGCCATGTGATTTAACATCAATAATTCACATCACCATGTGATTAACACCCATAGTTCACATCTCTATGTGACCAACACTCAAAGGGTTTACTAGAGTCAATAATCTAGTTCACATCGTTATGTGATTAACACCCAAAGAGTACTAAGGTGTGATCATGTTTTGATTGTGAGATAATTTTAGTCAACGGGTCTGTCACATTCAGATCCGTAAGTATTGCAAATCTCTATGTCTGCAATGCTCTGCGCGAAGCTACTCTAGCTAATTGCTCCCACTTTCAATATGTATCTAGACCGAGACTTAGAGTCATTTAGATTAGTGTCAAAACTTGCATCGACGTAACCCTTTACGACGAACCTTTTGTCACTTCCATAATCGAGAAACATGTCCTTATTCCACTAAGGATAATTTTGACCGCTGTCCAGTGATCTACTCCTAGATCACTATTGTACTCCCTTGCCAAAATTAGTGTAGGGTATACAATAGATCTGGTACACAGCATGGCATACTTTATAGAACCTATGTCCAAGGCATAGGGAATGACTTTCATTCTCTTTCTATCTTCTGCCGTGGTCGGGCTTTGAGTCTTACTCAATTTCACACCTTGTAACACAGGCAAGAACTCTTTCTTTGACTGTTCTATTTTGAACTACTTCAAAATCTTGTTAAGGTATGTACTCATTGAAAAAACTTATCAAGCGTTTTGATCTATCTCTATAGATCTTGATGCTCAATATGTAAGCAGCTTCACCGAGGTCTTTCTTTGAAAAACTCCTTTCAAACACTCCTTTATGCTTTGCAGAATAATTCTACATTATTTCCGATCAACAATATGTCATTCACATATACTTATCAGAAATGTTGTAGTGCTCCCACTCACTTTCTTGTAAATACAGGCTTCATTGCAAGTCTGTATAAAACTATATCCTTTGATCAACTTATCAAAGTGTATATTCCAACTCCGAGATGCTTGCACCAGTCCATAGATGGATCGCTGGAGCTTGCATATTTTGTTAGCACCTTTAGGATTAACAAAACCTCCTGGTTGCATCATATACAACTCTTCTTTAATAAATCCATTAAGGAATGCAGTTTTGTTTATCCATTTGCCATATTTCATAAAATGCGGCAATTGCTAACATGATTCAGACAGACTTAAGCATAGATACGAGTGAGAAACTCTCATCATAGTCAACATCTTGAACTTGTCGAAAACCTTTTTGCGACAATTCTAGCTTTGTAGATAGTGATACTACTATCAGCGTCCGTCTTCCTCTTGACGATCCATCTATTCTCAATTGCTTGCCGATCATCGGGCAAGTCAACCAAAGTCCATACTTTGTTCTCATACATGGATCTCATCTCAGATTTCATGGTTTCAAGCCATTTTGCGGAATCTGGGCTCACCATCGCTTCTTCATAGTTTGTAGGTTTGTCATGGTCTAGTAACATAACCTCCAGACAGGATTACCATACCACTCTGGTGCGAATCTTACTCTGGTTGACCTACAAGGTTTAGTAACAACTTGATCTGAAGTTTCATGATCATCATCATTAACTTCCTCACTCATTGGTATAGACGTCACAGGAACCGTTTCTTGTGATGAACTACTTTCCAATAAGGGAGCAGGTACAGTTACCTTATCAAGTTCTACTTTCCTCCCACTCACTTCTTTCGAGAGAAACTCCTTCTCTAGAAAGGATCCATACTAAGCAACGAATGTCTTGCCTACGGATCTGTGATAGAAGGTGTACCCAACTGTCTCCTTTGGGTATCCGATGAAGACACATTTCTCCGATTTGGGTTTGAGCTTATCAGGATGAAACTTTTTCACATAAGCATCGCAACCCCAAACTTTAAGAAACGGCAACTTTGGTTTCTTGCCAAACCACAGTTCATAAGGCGCCGTCTCAACGGATTTTGATGGTGCCCTATTTAACGTGAATGTAGCTGTCTCTGATGCATAACCCCAAAACGATAGTGGTAGATCGGTAAGAGACATCATATATTGCACCATATCTAATAAAGTACGGTTACGATGTTCGGACACACCATTACACTGTGGTGTTCCAGGTGGCGTGAGTAGTGAAAACTATTTCACATTGTTTTAACTGAAGGCCAAACTCGTAACCAAAATACTCTTCTCCACGATCAAATCGTAGAAACTTTATTTTCTTGTTACGATGATTTTCGCTTCACTCTGAAATTATATGAACTTTTCAAATGTTTCAGACTTCTGTTTCATTAAGTAGATATACCCATATCTGCTCAAATCATCTGTGAAGGTCAGAAAATAATGATACCTGCTACGAGCCTCAATATTCATCGGACCACATACATCTGTATGTATAATTTCCAACAAATCTGTTGCTCTCTCCATAGTTTCGGAGAACAGCGTTTTAGTCATCTTGCCCATGAGGCACGGTTCGCAAGCATCAAGTGATTCATAATCAAGTGATTCCAAAATTCCATCAGTATGGAGTTTCTTCATGCGCTTTACACCAATATGACCTAAACGGCAGTGCCACAAATAAGTTGCACTATCATTATTAACTTTGCATCTTTTGGCTTCATTATTATGATTATGTGTATCACTACGATCGAGATCCAACAAACCATTTTCGTTGGTGTGTATGACCATAGAAGGTTTTTTATTCATGTAAACAGAACAACAATTGTTCTCTAACTTAAATGAATAACCGTATTGCAATAAACATGATCAAATCATATTCATGCTCAACGCAAACACCAAATAACACTTATTTAGTTTCAACACTAATCCCGAAAGTATAGGGAGTGTGCGATGATGATCATATCAATCTTGGAACTACTTCCAACACACATCGTCACCTCGCCTTTTACTAGTCTCTGTTTATTCTGCAACTCCCGTTTTTGAGTTACTACTCTTTAGCAACTGAACCAGTATCAAATACTGAGGGGTTGCTATAAACACTAGTAAGTACACATCAATAACATGTATATCAATATACCTTTGTTCACTTTGCCATCCTTCTTATCCACCAAATACTTGGGGCAGTTTCGCCTCCAGTGACCAGTCCCTTTGCAGTAGAAGCACTCAGTCTCAGGCTTAGGTACAGACTTGGGCTTCTTCACTTGAGTAGCAACTTGCTTGCCGTTCTTTTTGAAGTTCCCCTTCTTCCCTTTGCCCTTTTCTTGAAACTAGTGGTCTCGTCAACCATCAACACTTGATGTTTTTCTTGATTTCTACCTTCGTCGATTTCAGCATCACGAAGAGCTCGGGAATTACTTTCGTCATCCCTTGCATACTATAGTTCATCACGAAGTTCTACTAACTTGGTGATGGTGACTAGAGAATTCTGTCAATCACTTATTTTATCTGGAAGATTAACTCCCACTTGATTCAAGCGATTGTAGTACCCAGACAATCTGAGCACATGCTCACTAGTTGAGCGATTCTCCTCCATCTTTTAGCTATAGAACTTGTTGGAGACTTCATATCTCTCAACTCGGGTATTTGCTTGAAATATTAACTTCAACTCCTGGAACATCTTATATGGTCCATGACGTTCAAAACGTCTTTGAAGTCCCGATTCTAAGCCGTTAAGCATGGTGCACTAAACTATCAAGTAGTCATCATATTGAGCTAGCCAAACGTTCATAACGTCTGCATCTGCTCCTGCAATAGGTCTGTCACCTAGCGGTGCATCAAGGACATAATTTTTTCTGTGCAGCAATGAATATAATCCTCAGATCACGGTTCCAATCCGCATCTTTGCTACTAACATCTTTCAACATAATTTCTCTAGGAACATATCAAAAATAAACACAGGGAAGCAACAACGCGAGCTATTGATCTACAACATAATTTGCAAAATACTATCAGGACTAAGTTCATGATAAATTTAAGTTCAATTAATCATATTACTTAAGAACTCCCACTTAGATAGACATCTCTCTAATCATCTAAGTGATTACGTGATCCAAAGCAACTAAACCATGTCCGATTAACACGTGAGATGGAGTAGTTTCAATGGTGAACATCACTATGTTGATCATATCTACTATATGATTCACGCTCGACCTTTCGGTCTCTATGTTCCCAGGCCATATCTGTATATGCTAGGCTCGTCAAGTTTAACCTGAGTATTCCGCGTGTGCAACTGTTTTGCACCCGTTGTATTTGAACGTAGAGCCTATCACCCCCGATTAACACGTGGTGTCTCAGCACGAAGAACTTTTACAACGGTGCATACTCAGGGAGAACACTTTTATCTTGAAATTTTAGTGAGAGATCATCTTATAATGCTACCGTCAATCAAAGCAAGATAAGATGCATAAAGGATTAACATCACATGCAATCAATATAAGTGATATGATATGGCCATCATCATCTTGTGCTTGTGATCTCCATCTCTGAAGCACCGTGCTCGTGATCTCCATCTCCGAAGCACCATCATGATCACCATCGTCACCGGCTCGACACCTTGATCTCCATCATAGTATGGTTGTCGTCTTGCCAACTTATTGCTTTTACGACTATCGCTACCGCTTAGTGATAAAGTAAAACTATTACATGGCGATTGCATCTCATACAATAAAGCGACAACCATATGGCTCCTGCCAGTTGCCGATAACTCGGTTACAAAACATGATCATCTCATACAACACATTATATCACATCATGTCTTGACCATATCACATCACAACATGCCCTGCAAAAACAAGTTAGACGTCCTCTACTTTGTTGTTGCAAGTTTTACGTGGCTGCTACGGGCTTAGCAAGAACCGTTCTTACCTACGCATCAAAACTACAACGATAGTTTGTCAAGTTGGTGCTGTTTTAACCTTCGCAAGGACCGGGCGTAGCCACACTCGGTTCAACTAAAGTGAGAGAGACAGACACCCGCCGGTCACCTTTAAGCAACGAGTGCTCGCAACGGTGAAACCAGTCTCGCGTAAGCGTACGCGTAATGTCGGTCCGGGCCGCTTCATCTCACAATACCGCTGAACCAAAGTATGACATGCTGGTAAGCAGTATGACTTATATCGCCCACAACTCACTTGTGTTCTACTCGTGCATAGCATCAACGCATAAAACCAGGCTCGGATGCCACTGTTGGGGAACGTAGTAATTTCAAAAAAAAATCTACACACACGCAAGATCATGGTGATGCATAGCAACGAGAGGGGAAAGTGTTGTCCACGTACCCTCGTAGACCGACAGCGGAAGCGTTATCACAACGCGGTTGATGTAGTCGTACGTCTCCACGATCCGACCGATCAAGTACCGAACGCACGGCACCTCCGAAGTTCTACACACGTTCAGCTCGATGACGTCCCTCGAACTCCGATCCAGCCGAGTGTCGAGGGAGAGTTTCGTCAGCACGACGGTGTGGTGACGATGATGATGTTCCACTGACGCAGGGCTTCGCCTAAGCTCCGCGACGGTATTATCAAGGTGTAATCTGGTGGAGGGGGGCACCACACACGGCTAAAATATCATATATCAAGTGTGTAGAGAGGTGCCCCCTGCCCCCGTATATAAAGGAGCAAGGGAGGAGGAGGCCGGCCCTAGGAGGGGGCGCACCAAGTGTGGAGTCCTACTAGGACTCCCTAGTCCTAGTAGGATTCCACCTCCCATATGGAATAGGAAAAGAGGAAGGGAAAAGGAGAAGGAAGGAAGGGGGCGCCCCCCTTCCCTAGTCCAATTCGGACCAGACCAAGGGGAGGGGTGCGGCCACCCTTGAGGCCCTTTTCCTTCTTTCCCGTATGGCTCAATAAGACCCAATACGTATTCCCGTAACTCTCCGGTACTCCGAAAAATACCCGAATCACTCGGAACCTTTCCGAAGTCCGAATATAGTCGTCCAATATATCGATCTTTACGTCTCGACCATTTTGAGACTCCTCGTCATGTCCCCAATCTCATCCGGGACTCCGAACTCCTTCGGTACATTAACATACATAAACTCATAATAAAATTGTCATCGTAACTTTAAGCGTGCGGACCCTTTGGGTTCGAGAACTATGTAGACATGACCGAGACACCTCTCCGGTCAATAACCAATAGAGGGACCTGGATGCCCAGATTGGCTCCCACATATTCTACGAAGATCTTTATCGGCCAGACCGCATAACAACATACGTTGTTCCCTTTGTCATCGGTATGTTACTTGCCCGAGATTCGATCGTCGGTATCTCGATACCTAGTTCAATCTCGTTACCGGCAAGTCTCTTTACTCGTTCCGTAATACATCATCCCGCAACTAACTCATTAGTCACAATGCTTGCAAAGCTTATAGTGATGTGCATTACCGAGTGGGCCCAGAGATACCTCTCCGACAATCGGAGTGACAAATCCTAATCTCGAAATACGCCAACCCAACAAGTACCTTTGGAGACACCTGTAGAGCACCTTTATAATCACCCAGTTACGTTGTGACGTTTGGTAGCACACAAAGTGTTCCTCTGGTAAACGGGAGTTGCATAATCTCATAGTCATAGGAACATGTATAAGTCATGAAGAAAGCAATAGCAACATACTAAACGATCGGGTGCTAAGCTAACGAAATGGGTCAAGTCAATCACGTCATTCTCCTAATGAGGTGATCCCGTTAATCAAATGACAACTCATGTCTATGGCTAGGAAACATAACCATCTTTGATTAACGAGCTAGTCAAGTAGAGGCATACTAGTGACACTCTGTTTGTCTATGTATTCACACATGTATTATGTTTCCGGTTAATACAATTCTAGCATGAATAATAAACATTTATCATGATATAAGGAAATATATAATACTTTATTATTGCCTCTAGGGCATATTTCCTTCAAAAATCTACTCAGACATCATAGGATGGCAACACATCATTGGAAAATAATATGAAGCATAAATCACCATGTTCAAGTAGAGGGTACAGCAGGTTGCGGGAGAGTGAACTGCTGTAGATAGAGGGGGGAAGGTGATGGAGATGTTGGTGAAGATGGCGGAGGTGCTGGTGAAGATCGCGGTGATGATGATGGCCCCCGGCGGCGTTCCGGCGCCACCGGAAGCGAGTGGGAGAGAGCCCCCCTCCTTCTTCTTCTTCCTTGACCTTCTCCCTAGATGGGAGAAGGGTTTCCCCTCTGGTCCATGGTCTCCATGGCATGGGAGGGGCGAGAGCCCCTCCGAGATTGGATCTATCTCTCTGTCTCTCTCTGTTTCTGCGTTCTCATCTGCTGCCCTTTCACCGTTTCGTGTATACATGGAGATCCGTAACTCCGATTGGATTGAAAACCTTCGCCCAGATCTTTTTTCCAAAAATTAGCTTTCTTGCGGCCGAAGAAGAACGTCAACCGCCTTACGGGGTGCCCACGAGGGTCCAGGGCGCGCCCCCTGCCTCGTGGCCCCCTCGGGCACCGTCTCGCGTTGATTTTACTTCCCAAAAATCATAAATATTCCAAAATAATTCTCCGTCCATTTTTATCCCGTTTGGACTACGTTTGATATTGGGTTTCTGCGAAACATAAAACATGCAACAAACAGGAACTGACACTGGGCATTGGATCAATATGTTAGTCCCAAAAATAATATAAAAAGTTGCCAAAAGTATATGAAAGTTGTATAATATTGGCATGGAACAATCAAAAATTATAGATACGACGGAGACGTATCACCGACCCTTCTCGCCGCCGCGGCTGCGGCCATCACGAGCAAGGTGTCCCCAAGAAAAGGTTTTGGCTCGAGGAGAAACAAAAGGATACGCTCGAGCTAGATGCATGAACTATGGCCGATATACATGGACTACGGCCGAGATGCATGGACTATGATCGAGAGGTGATTTTTGTATGTTGGCATTATGCCGGCATGAACTATGGCTGAGAGGTGTTTATTTTGTATGCTGGCCAATGTCGCATGAATTCTAGCTTCATTTGCGCAATCTAAATAGATGTGTTTGATGATGCAAATATGATTGTTGGGGAAAATCCGGTAAGGCGGACCCAATGGATCAGCCGGTTGGACCCACTCGCAAGATTTACACAAATAAGGGCGGATGGCACCCCCACATCCGGCCCAAACAGACAAAAAGCAGACCAATTCCATGCTCGTTTGTGTGAGGCTACGTACGATGGTGCTATGTTTAAAGTGCCACATAGAATAAATGTTGAGATGGAGGAGAGGGAAATCATAAATTTTCTTGTCTACTCTTATTCAAGAGATGATCTCTTAGCATAATATGTCTCACCACATTTTTAGGAATAGCTAGTCACTGAAGATAAGGCTAAGAGATAAGCATCGTAGACGTGCTTTTATTATGATCTCTAAATTACATACACGGCTTAAGCTAAGACTATTTTATCAACCATTATACATGCCCTGGGACGCGTTGGAGTTGGCCTAAAGCCAAGAGCTTTTTTAGGTCCTTTGTTTTGAAGGTAGATATATATTTATAATAGAAACCTTAGCATTACAAGGCAACCCAAATAGAATAGGAAATTACAGCCAGGTCCCTTGGTAGCCTCATGACCTCGACATCCAGAACTTGCTGGTGGCGCACCGCCACCGCCCCTCGTCTGCTTTGTATTTCGAGCCGACCATCCACGCAGATGGGAAGTCACTCTGCTTGGCCAGAAGGGCCGCCCTGAAGAAGAAGTCATTGTCGAGATTGGCGCCTCATCCCACGAAGAACAATGAACTGTCGATGCCACCGTTGCCGGGGTCACCACTGCTGCCATCCCACATGCCACTAGGCAACCACCTCCTTGACAACACTGGTGCATCAACGAAGGAGCTGAAGGACATAATCCCCACAAAGAGCGGCCACCGTCATCGCCATGCCGACCTCCCGGAGGAACGAAGAACTCACCTGATCTGGAGATCCACGAGCACAAACAGATGAAACCTCCCCGATGAAGTGTCGGAAGACCACGCCCCAAAGGGGATGGAGCGACACCACATCTATTCGTTCTGGTGACACCTCCTCCAAAGGGGCACCGGCAAGAATACTAACTCACTACTGGAAACAAAGAATTTGCCATCAGTCAGCTCTTTCCCGTCTGCTAGCGGACGGCAAAGAAGGCCTTTGCTGTCTGCTTATAAAAAACGGACAACAAAGACTTGGCTAAAGGCAAAGAGCCTAGTTGCCATCAGCAAATTCTTTGCCGTCTGCTAGCGGACGGCAAAGAATCAAAGAGGTGGTGGGGTCCAGTGGAGGCCTAAACCCTAACGGCCCACCAGCCCACCTCATTGCCGTCCGCTAGCTGACGACAAAGAATCTTTGTCGTCTGGCAGACGGCAAAGAATTGACTATGTAATGGCCGTCCCGCCCCCTCCTCTCTCTCTCTCTTCTCTCTCTCTCCCTCCCCTCCCCGACCCCCTGCACCCGACCCCAATTAACCGCCGCGGCCACCGCGCCCCCGCTGTCCCGCCGCCCGGCCACCCCACGGACGTCCCGCCGCCCTGCCCAGGCCGCCCCGCCCCCCTCCCCTGCGGCGGCTGCCCGAGCGCCGCCCCTCCCCTGCAGCGGACCTACTCCACCGGGCCGCCCTCCACCACCACCGGCTGCCCCCTCCCCTGCGGTGAGCTCCTCACCCTTTTTCTGTTTTTTTACTTTTACTTTTAGGTTTATGTTTACTTTACTTTAGTTTTATGTTTAGTTTAGTTTAGTTTAGTTTAGGATTATTTTAGTTTTAGTTTAGTTTTAAGAAGAAGAAGAAGAAGAAGAAGAAGAAGAAGAAGAAGAAGAAGAAGAAGATGATGATGATGATGAAAAAAAAAAAGAAAGAAGAAGAAGAAAGAAGAAGGTTTATGCTGACCATCTAGACCAATGAAATTACTATTCTACTCCCTCCATTCCAATTAAGTGCAGTGGTTTTAGTTCAAATTAAATTTGAACTAACTAAAACCATGACACTTATTTTGGAACAGAGGGAGTAAAGGTTTTCTTACCTTTTGCCCCTGTACAAATGATCCTTATTTCCTATTGCTTGAGTGGTCAAACCAGCTGTCCTATTGCATCCACTTGTTACATGAGCTGTTTACGATTCATCACATTTGTACTGCTCACCTCCTAGGAGGTTGTTCTACCTTTTCCATGAAATGAAATGCAAAGGTCCTTTGCGTTTTCTCGAAAAAAAAATGATTCATGACATTTCACTTGTTACATGGTGCTGGCTTGTGCAGAAAACTGGCCTCCTCCATTTACTGCTACACTTTGCATTAATAGTTTGGCCGTGCTAATTAATTCTAGCACTGGGTCTGTCCTTTAAGTTAGGCCATGATGAAATAAAACCATGATATTTCTTTGATGGCTCTGATTAAGACGGCGTGATGAAGGAAGGAGAATCTTCAGAAATGGGTGCAGATGATGTTAAGCCAGAGGCAGCAGCATCTTGGAGCACCCACAAAAGTGATGTCAGGAGCAGAGTATGTGTTCTTTCTGAAGAGGCCACATTGTCTGAAAGCTCAGAAAGTGAAGGAGTTCCTACCGTCTGACCGATGCTCCAAGATGACAGTTAAGTAGAAGAGGTGACAGATGCTCGGAAGCAAAGATCAAGAAGAATGAAGATGATGCCAGACAGAGCCGGTGCCAACCAATCCGCGATTTTGCGGTGCCTGTTACCTTATGCGAACCGTATCGTATGATATACAGTAGGTGATCAAAGGCATAATGTATTTTTTGCCTGACAATGCATGATGGATCGATCAATCTTTTCAGGGCCGTGAGGCTGCGGTCACCATTATCTCCTATGAGGCACAGGCCAGGCTACATGACCTGGTATATGGTTGCGTCGCGCACACATTCGCTCTGCAAGCCAGGCATTTGATTTAGTGCAAGCGAGAAACAAGTTCTGTGCAAGTTTAATACTATCTGAAATGGAAGTTCATTTCACACATTCCAAACCAATACGAAGTTTAATATCTGATTCAGTCAGTGTAAATCAACCAAATGCTACCTCTGTAGCAAACCAATACGGAGGAAGTAACTAGTTAGGGTCATGCCACTGGTCAAAAGGCACAAGGCAAGTCTCCTGTTATAATAGATTTACTTTAATTAGGAGGTGTGGTATGCAAACCCTACTTAGCAAGATGGCGGCCATGTTTTTGTGGATTAGGAGGGGGCATTCCGTCCAACTCATAGTGCTGGCAGACCAGGAAGGCATTTCGTGCCCAATCAACCGGTCACCGACATCTAAGGCCCGGACGCCGGCGATCGATCGCCGGAGGCGGGATTCAACCGACCCCCCTGCCATGAGAAGTGAAATAGAAAAAGGCTTACTATAACTCTGAACATTTTCCTTCTACTCCCTCCTACGTCCGTATGTAGTCCATATTGAAATATCTAAAAAAGAGTTATATTTAGGAACGGAGGGAGTACAAAGAAAAAGTGATGTTCCCACCGTTTTACTTTAACTCCAGAGGAGTCAATATTTACTAACTACTTCCTCCGTCTCATAATATAAGACCCTATTACATTCAATATGCTAATCAACATTCATACTTTCTCAACTAGTTCAGCCCCTCAACTCTAATACCAAAAAACGTTGGTCCCCTGACTGTCAGAACAGTCTACATTTGGCCTATAACTCCACGTAAAGTTGTTTTCTTATGGTTACACTGCACAGTTTCAAACGCAGCAAGATTGCAGGAATATAAAATTCATAACAGTTGTAATACTCTAGAAAATTTTGGAACTCAGCCACAAAATTCAAGAAAAAACTTTGAACACGATAAAACATATTCAAGAAAATTAACCATGAATACTCGTAATTTCACCTAATTAATAGTTCTCCCACCCCCTTGTTTTTTTCTCATTTTCTTTTCTAGGTTTCTTTATGTCTCGTAAAGTACTACTTTCGTGGTTTTCCCGTATTTTTATTCCTTTTTCCCATGTTTTCTTTTAGCCAGTTTATTTTAAAAATAATACAAAAACTTCACCATTTTGTTTTCCATATATGTAGTTTTCTATTTACCCCAGTTTTATCATGATTTTTATGTAGGAACAAATACTAAATCTTGTTGGTTTTAAGAAGTGAGAGTCTATATACATTTTGTTTTTTGCGGGAAGAGAACCTAGCTCACTTAGTGGGGGAAGAGAGTGTATAATTCTACCATCTAGGTTCAAGCCCTAGGCATGAATCTGAATCACAATCGTATTTTCATGAATTCTCTTATAAAAATAAAAAATTATCTATATGGTTTTGGCACTATCGAGAGACCATAAGTTTTATTTCCATTCCCTGCTCCCGTGACCTCGGCGACGACCGATGTACCGTGAAACCATGGACAATTTCGCCTAATTATTAGCCATTTTACACGAACCGGGACTAAAGGCCCACGTGGCCGCTGTCTGGAGCTCCACCTTTAGTCCCGGTTGGTAAAAGGTATTTTTACGGGAAAAAATTGAATTTTTTTTAAAAAAAATTTTGATTTTCAAATTTTTGAATTATTTTCCAATTTAATCTCTAATCACCCCTCATCACTGCTCAATTTAACCTCTAATCTCTAATCACCCATCATCATTCCAAATCATCTAACTTCCCGGCCGTCACCCATCCTCTGACTACTCCAGCCTGAGCACGCTTAACTTTCGGGTTCTATTCTGCCTTGTTTCCAAGTCTGCACTTGTTGTTTACCTGACAATAGAAAGATGTCAATCCTATTAACCCTCAGGAGTTTAGCTTGAGCATGAAGTCACATGTTTCACTGTTTGAGTTTGAAACTATTATTCTAAAAAACAATAATTATTTAGTAACACTAATATTTCTTCAATAAGTAGTTTGACCATAGTTTGACCAGATTTGGCCAAAATTCAAAAAATGAAATAATTATTTAGTAACACTAATATTCTTGAATAATTATGTAGTAACACTAATATTTCTTGAATAAGTAGTTTGACCATAGTTTGACCAGATTTGACCAAAATTCTAAAAAACTATAATAATTATTTAGTAACACTAATATTATTGAATAATTATTTAGTAACACTAATACTTCTTGAATAAGTAGTTTGACCAAAGTTTGACCTGATTTAACCAAAATTTAATTTTTTTTTGAAATTTGAGCTTAACTTTTTTTCCTTTTAGAATTTGAGGATTCTAAAAATTTGCAAACAGGCCGTAGGCCATCAAAATCGGATGCGGATTTTTGTGCTGAACATTTTGATATATTATACGGTTTTTTTCTGACATCGTATGCAAAAGTTATAGCTGTTTTACATTTTCCCTACACTTTTTGCAAAACATGTCCAAATTTAAGTTTTTAAATTTTCCTAACTAGTACATGTAGTAACATAACTACATCTGGAAGGATTTTAATTTTTGAAGTTTTTATCATTTTTTTTAGCTTTTACAAAACTGAAAAGGCGATCCGGGGGGGGGGGGGGGTAGAGTTTGAAAATGGGACCTTTAGTACCGGTTCGTGCCACGAACCGGTACTAATGCCTCAAAACCCATTAGTACTGGTTGGTGGCTCGAACCGGGACTAAAGGTTACCTTTAGTCCCGGTTGGTGCCACGAACCGGTACTAATGGGCATCACACCCTTTAGTCCCGGTTCGTGGCACCAACCGGGACTAAAGGTCCCATTTGAACCGGGACTAATGCATGTACGGTGCCCTAGCCGCTCGAACCGGGACTAATGCTCACAATCGTCCCGGTTCGTAATGCAACCGGGATTAATGCTCTTTTCTGGCCGAACCAAAGCCCTGTTTTCTACTAGTGTGCTATTTCCCCTCAAATTTCCTCATTTTCTTTTCTCGGTTTCTTTGCCTTTTGTAAACTTCTACCTTTGTGGTTCTCCCGTATTTTATTATAGTTTTTCCAAAAAAAAATATTATGTTTTCCCCCTGTTATTTAGCTAGTTTATTTTAAAAAATATAGAAAAACTTTAGCTTTTTGTTTTTCATATGTTAGTTTTATTTACCTTAGTTTTTTCATGATCGCTTATGCAAGGAAGAAGACTAGCTAAATCTTGATGCTTTTAAGAAGTGGGAGTCTAGGTCTTTTTTTATTGTAGAGAGAGAGCCTGGCTCAATTGGGGGGGGGGGGGAGGGTGTGTAGTTGCACTATCTAGATTCAAATCCTCCTAGGCATGAATCTGAATTCGCAATCATATTTTTTGGGTCCCCTTATTTTTTAAAATAATCTATATGGTTTTGGCACTATCGAGAGACCAGAGGTTTTCTTTCCCTCCCCTACTCCTGTGACCTGGGTGATCAAGGGCGGCGGGCGATCTATCCTCCACCCTTGCGAGACCACGGCCCCCTCTCCCTTCGTCTGTACCTCTGGCGACGGAAGTGGGCAAGGACCCCAAAGCTTCAGTCCCTTGGTGGTAGAGTTAGGAGTAAAGTTAGGTTATGTCTTCGATCGGTGGTGGCAAGAAGATGGCGTCAACGTCGATGTGGAATAAGATCTTCATGTCTTTCCATTGTGTCCGTGGTGGTTCTTCATATTCTCAAGGTTTGTTTTCTTCATTTACAAATTTGTGTCAATGGGGCAATCCTGTGTAGCAGACAATGTGGTCATGTGTCTTGGTCCTCCGTCTCCAGTTTAAACCGACGAAGGTTGGCCAACCTTGGCCTTTTCGATATGTGTGTGTGTGTGTGTGTGTGTGTGTGTGTGTGTGTTCCTGACTTCGTATGACCGGCCCTAGGGCGTTCTAAATGCCTTCTTTGGCATTTTCTTCTGTAGGCTTGCTGACATGCATCTTCTGGTTTGCATCGGCAATTTCCCAACCGCCGCTTCTACAAGCTCATGAGTTTATGAAAGTTACCCTAAAAAAATGAGTTTGCGAAAGTTTGCCTTATTGAGACCGAGGCCCCGAAATGGCAACGAGCTTTGCTCAGGGCGCGCTGCAAATGGATGCAGGAGGAGGAATACTTGGGCACCCCAAAAACATGAATGTATTTTAGAATTTCTGTAAGGGTGTTGTTGTCACGGTCTGTGCTACTTAATATATGGCCTTTGCCTTTTCAAATCAAAAAGAGAGACCAGAGATTTCCCGCAATGAAATTAATTTAAACTTTGGCAATAATTGAGAGACCAAAACATATTTTTCTCCTTCCATCTACCCATACATATGTCGTCTACCTGTTCTAGAACGTGTTAAAAGGAGAATGGGTAACCCGCAACAGAAGAAAAAAGAGAGGATGGGTAAGCTGTTCCTCTAGCAAGTTGTGCTGCTTTTAGCATGATCGGGTACACGTGTCGAGTTAAGGAGCAAAGCTTACTCTAAATTAACCAAGCAGCAAGATTGATTACATAAACAAACCATGCATGACGATGATGGCCAGGATCATCGATCTTTGATTAGTAGTTGCTAGTAGTGTTACTTGGCAACTTGTGCTTAGGACCACCACTAATAGAGCCAAATGGAATCTCGTCACTACTTCTCAGTACTTTAAATTAACCGGGGATCAAAGCTAATTGAGACTTGCATGTTCATGTAACATCACTAGAGCCCAAACCCCCATGCCATTAGTAGATATATACTAGCTAATTCATATTTCTTTTCTTTATTGCCGTGCCCGCCAATTCTTATTATTAAACTCTATATCATCGATCGTGTTAGGTGTCTAGCATGGAACCTGGATTTTGGTTTGTTCTTTGAAAGCCCTAGCTACTCTGAGATTTATGTTTGTTCTCTCTAAAATGCAAGTTTTCCAGGGTAGTGTATTGTAGTCTCCAAACATGTAGATCACATAAAAATAATTGTAAAAGCATATTTCGTGATGAGTTTAGTACCATTAATTTGGTGTTTTAGATGCTACTAGTTTTTCCTTTTTACTATGTCGTCAAATTAAAAACGTTTGACTGGAAACTTCTACAGAGATTTGCATTTTAGATTATATTTAGTATAATATTAATTAATTACTGGAGAGAAACTCAAGACCATGTTGGTATAGTAACATCAGTTGATTCTGCTCCCCCCTCTAGATCCTAAGGATGGCCACTACTTGCAAGATCGAGGGTTATTACTACGGAACAGAGGGCGAATGATTGTGTTGATGTAACTCTAGCTACAGTTCAAGTTGATGGCAATAATAATGTGTAATATATAGGTTGATCATAGGTTTACTCTGTATTTGCCAAGGATAAAAGTGAACGGTGCAACGATGGCATGATCAAGATGCAACGACAGTACTAGAGGAGAAGCAGAGGAGTTCGAATGAATGGTAACATAAAACTCATGCAAGAGAAAGCAAAACAATTACAACCAATAATAAGTGTATCTTTAACAATGAGTAAATTCTCAATGAACGTAACCTGCTCCAAGAGACACAAATTTAGACATCTCTTGACACCTGTCGTCACAGAGTCGTCAGTCGAATTGGTGAGTGACGTCGATAGGTGATTTTGATTTTTTTTCCCAACTAAAAGTGATCTTGAATGGTTGACAAGAAACATCCATGTGGGTGGTACTGGTACACGACAGTATGGTAGCCATAATGTACAGAGGATCAGCCCTAGCTGTTGGGAACCGTACTTAGTCTAATCAGGGGATTAGTTTATTTAATTAACAAATAGGACAGACTTTGGAAGTGTCCGAGCGATTTAATCAACAACAGTAAATCATACGACCACATGATTATTTTGACATAACAAAAGCATAATGCAAGTTACTTCTACTATATATATATATATATATATATATATATATATATATATATATATATATATATTAGTAGTAGTATTATTTCTAGTTATGCACGTGTAACTCTTTTCGATCATGTCTCCTTGATGTGATATTTTAAGTTAATAAATAAATATAACTTATTGAAAACCCCTTTTAAGGACTTACGCATCTGTATACGGATAGTCATCAACATGAGCTTACATCAGTATGCATCGAATTGAGTGTAGCTCAGATGGTTATGTTTCTTGTGGAGGAACCACCGAGTTGAAGTCCTGGACTTGGCATGGGTGATCACATTTTGCTAAGTTTATTTCAGGCATTCTGGCGATGCACAAGATGATGTTCTTGCCAACTACGAGGTGCCTCTGGCCACTTCGTCAATCTCAAAATTTGCTGGTTCAGTCTCTCAAAAGTGCTCATAGGAATGTTTGTAGATGCATGTATGTGAGTGTCTGTGTTTGTACAGTGTTTCTAAAAAAAACATGTTACACATGAACATGGGAAGTCAAAAGAAAGAAATGCATGGTTTTATGTAAAGTACATTAACCAGTTCAAATATCTTTGACACACATCTACAATAGTATTTGTAATTGGAAAACGCTGGTATTTTGAACCTAGCAAATAAGTGACAGCTGTCCATTCGCACAGAGCCCAGATAGGTGGAAGAGGATAAATCAAGCTACGTATACCTACCTACGCCAGCAGGCATGCAACGAAAAATAAATGTAGAGCGTGCATGCGTTCTTGCAAGGAGCCCTAATCTCCAACATACTCCCTCCTACCCAGCCTAAATGCACTCGTCCCATTGTAAACTATAAATACACATATATATATATATATATATATATATATATATATATATATATATATATATATAGTATAATCATTCCCACCAACACCACACCAAATAATGGTCTTCCTCGGCCAAACTTTTTATACGAGTATAATACATGGTCATATTTGATTCCAAAATAGTTCCAGGATTTTTTTGACCTTTTTTGAATTACTAAATTATTTTTGAATATACCACCGGGGCCGGGGGGGGGGGGGGGGTACCTGAGTACTCCTAATCCGCTTCCATTCTATCATTTACTTGGATTGATGACTATTTCCATTTTTCTATACAAATCAGAATATATATCACGACATTGAGAAGTATATGTTCTATGTTACATAAATAAAGCGGTTGGTTGGGTTGGTAATATATGTCAATCCACATTTGATGGTAGGATGGTTTATTTTGAAGTATATACTTAGCGTGATGGTAGGATGGTTTATTTTGAAGTATATACTTAGCGGTAGCTATAAGATACCTTGATCTAAGAATGGAACTGTTCTACTAGCCATGGGCCAGTTTGATAGAGCCTAAATGCCACATCTGCCGGTGGAATACATAAGAATTTCGCAATTGTAACATGCTTATACATACAACATGAAAACCCCAATGGAACCGCTCACGAAGTGGGATATTTTATATAAGGTTGCAAAACGAAAGAAAAATTACCTCTCTTCATCCAACCAGACGAGAAGCGCGAGTCATCAAGTTTCCACTGCCTGGCGAGAGTGCATTAGAGCCCACATACTTGTTACGTAGAAGATCTTGACAAGACCCACCGTAGATCTTTGTGTATATACCGTAGATATTTCTAGTTCGATCAACAGTCATTGTCATTTTTTCTTATACAAATCAGTGGAGGCAACGTATTCAAAATCACCCCATAGAAGATCTTGAATAACCCCATAGTAGATCTTTGTGTATACACCATGCATAGATTTTATTTTCTACTTGGATCGACGGTCATTTTCATTTTTATATAAAATTCGGTGTAAGCCTACGTATTCAAAATCACGGCGTTGAAAAGTATACCTTACATTAATTTAACATGAATAAACCGGTTGGTGGGGCTGGTAATATATGCCAATCCACATTTGATGGCAGCAGGGTGACTCATTTTTAAGTATACATACTTAGAGGCAGCTAAAAAAATGGTACCAATAGTGGTCCATGCAATCATACAAAGTATTTTTTGTATGTGGGAGTTGTACTCCCCACCACGTTACCCACTGTAAAATATAGGTAAACCAAGTTAAAGGGGTGCACACTTAGCCTTAATTTTCTGTATGTAAGAAGAACAAATGCCATGTACACATACTGATATAGTACTAGTATACATACGTATCGATCGATCTATAGTGAAGTTAATATTTTGATAACTGTAGTGAAGTGAATTAGCTTGGGGGCAGGTGTGGAACAAGTACAACTAGAAGGTACCCATCAACGCTAACACACCTCATGCATCCCTCCATGACAAATCCTGCTTACTCAGCTTGCAGCAAGCAAGTCTTCCTACCCCTCTTCTACCCTCTAGCTAGCTAGCTTTCTCGATCCCCCATATATACAACACACACCAGCAAAAAGAAGGAGCAGCCAAAACCTCATACTAGATCTAGCTAATTCTAGATCTTCCTGGTTTGATTGGTTGCAATTTCATGGCGCACAAGGTACTCGATCATATATTTCCTCTCCATCTCCTAGATACTAGATCTCAGGTTCATCGATCCCGGCCCCTTTAGTTCCATGCATCCTCTTCTTGCTCATGAAATCAAAAGATAACAAGGAGAGCTGTTTCCCAATCCCCACACACATCATATTCTTAATTCTGTAAACAAGTATCTATCACATGCATGTATGGTTGCTGCTAGTTTTCTTCCATTTGATCTCTTAATTTTGTGTTGACATGAAGCTTCTCTGATCTTCATTTCATTTGTATGCAGATCCACGGCATCATGGTGAAGAAGACAACTAATTAATCAAGAAAGCTTTGCTAGCCACCAAGAAGAAGAAGAGAAGATCAAGAAAGGAAGCACAGATCAGTTAGGTTAGGTGGAGATGGCCAACAGGTGGTGGGACGAAGGCCGGCTGACGGAGGCGCCGCCTTCATCAGGCCTCGCCGGCAACCACAACCACCAGCAGCAGCTGGAGGACGCCATGGCGGCTCCCAAGGTGGACGGGGAGAGCAACCACAGCGGCGGAGGGAGCGGGCAGGAGCAGGACGACGAGCCCAAGGAGGGCGCGGTGGTGGTGCCGGCCAACCGGCGCCCGCGCGGCCGCCCCCCGGGCTCCAAGAACAAACCCAAGCCGCCCATCTTCGTCACGCGCGACAGCCCCAACGCGCTGCGCAGCCACGTCATGGAGGTGGCCGGCGGCGCCGACGTCGCCGAGTCCATCGCGCACTTCTCCCGCCGCAGGCAGCGCGGCGTCTGCGTGCTCAGCGGCGCCGGCACCGTCGCCGACGTCGCCCTGCGCCAGCCCTCCGCCCCCGGCGCCGTCGTCGCGCTCCGCGGCCGCTTCGAGATACTCTCCCTCACCGGCACCTTCCTCCCCGGGCCCTCGCCGCCCGGGTCCACGGGCCTCACCGTCTACCTCGCAGGCGGACAGGGGCAGGTGGTCGGGGGCAGCGTCGTGGGCGCGCTCACCGCCGCCGGGCCCGTCATGGTGATCGCGTCCACCTTCGCCAACGCCACGTACGAGCGGCTGCCGCTGGACGACGCCGAGGAGGATCACCATCAGCTCGACGCCACCCGCAGGCACGGCGCCCCCGGCGCTGGTGCTCCACTTCCTCCGATGATGGCCGGCGACCCCTCCGCCGCGGGGATGCCGATGTACGGCGTGCCGCCGAACCTGATGCCGGGAGGTGGCGGGCACGCGGCGCCGGAATGGGCGGCGCATGTACGGCCGCCCTACTAGCTACCTACCTGCTAGCATCAATCAGTCAGGACTTCAGGAGTCGTCCATGTGTCGACCTCTCCGAGCATCATCAAGATCAGATCTTCAACAAAATCCATCCTACCAATAACTAGAGAACTTGCATTGCATATACATCTAGCAGCTGGTAATTAATTAACTAGAATCTCTGCTTAATTTGCTTTGCTTATTATCTGTGAAAAATCATCTGGAGTTACAAATGTATGAGGAATTATAAATTAGCTCCTTTTACTGCCTGCAGATATGTTAGTGATTGTATGACTCTTATATACTCCATCTCTCAGATTATTGTGTGCATATATATCCTACATAGTTCACAAAGTTCCTTCAACCTAACTAGATATTCAGGGGAAGAAGGAATGGTGAATATATATAAATAGTTTGTTTCACGCAATTGCATTTCAGTGAGCACAAGAGCCTGACATTGCTGAGAAATATTGATAAATGAATTCCACATTTCTCGCAATGATGTTACAAGATTAACCAGTTTTGCTTGGGCCGATAGATCAATGTATACAAGATACTTATGAAATTTAATCTTATGTCTACTTAAACTAAACTTTACTCGAGTCACTTTTTTAGCAAATTTTACTCGATCGACATTGCTCATCCTAGGGTTACATGAATTTCTTCCCACATTTCTAGCACAGTTTTGACAAGTTGATATTGCCATGAGTGCATGAGGTGGCCACGTGTGGTCATTTCATCAGGTTTACGGTCCTTTTTGATTCGCATGATCCCCCAAACATAGCAATACAGAATTAATACATGAGAACTAGGTACAATTACATGTTTTTTTTATACATGAATGTATAGCAAAACGCATAATTCCGTCACATGGCACGGGGTTTGTGGTGGTTTTGTGGATATCTTTGTCGTGAGGAAGATCCTTTATTGGATTGCCTTTTTTGTAAGACGGTTCGCCCAACATTGCTGTTAAGCTTCGCTTGGTATCGTTAAATATTCAATAATACTCCCTCCATTTCTAAATATAAGTCTTTTTAGAGATTCCAATGCGGACTATATACGGAGCAAAATGAGTGAATCTACACTCTAAAATACATCTACATACATCCATATGTAGTTCATATCGAAATCTCTAAAAAAGACTTATATTTATGCATGGAGGGAGTATTACACTCTAAAATACATCTACATACGGGTAGTTCATATCGAAATCTCTAAAAAAGACTTATATTTATGAATGGAGGGAGTATTACACTCTAAAATACATCTACATACATCCGTACGTAGTTCATATCGAAATCTCTAAAAAAGACTTATATTTATGAATGGAGGGAGTATATGGTTGTGTGCATCAACTAATGCAGAGGCCAAGCATGCTATCCTCCTTTTTTGAAAACATTAGTAGTGTTTGTATGGTTGTAGCACCAAGAAATGATTTTTTTTTTGTTTTGTTTTAGGGATTAAAGTGCATTCACTATATGGCTTTCTTGTTTAGGAAGAAAATTCAGAACATGTTTAACTTGATAAAAGTTTTGCTTTGTGATTTGTCGAACTGACATTTACAAGGAAATTACAACAAGAGTGAAAACAAGCTGAGTTCAAAGTTTAGGGACACATCTACTTTCATGGTTTGGCAATACAATATATATAGCTTAATAACTAACCATATTGTGTAGTTTAATTTGTATATGCTGAACTTATGGGACAGACGATATCTGTAGCAAAACTTTGAAAGTTTGATTGACCATTTGCAATCGGAATTACTCAGGTAACAACCAGAAGAGCAGTCTAGTACCCCATCCCTTCCAAAACATAAGGCGTAGTTTGAGTGTCCAAATTCATGTTTCGACCATGAATCTCCCATATAATGTGTAGTCAGGAGTTGCAGAATTATAATCATACGGAAGTATTTTGAAATGCTTGCTTGATGGTGGCTATTTCATGTGACATGATTATATATTCACCCGCAAAAAAAAGACATAGATTATATATTGCTAGACTAATTATTGGTCAAAGCATTAATTTGGATAGTCAAAGTTCAACAGAAGGTATAGTGCTCCGTTTCGATCCCATCAGTCTAAAATTTGCTGTGCAAAGGCGACGAGCGAGTCAACATAGTGGTATGAGACTTGTGATCAGGAGAGTATATATACAATGGCGTGGTCCAATATTCGTTCGTCTCCCCTCGCGTGCTTGCAACGGACAGATCGATATGAAAAAGGCTAGTAGCTGTCTCCTTAGATTTTAAATTTAAATCCAAAAGCAAATTGATTGTAGTGCACATTGGTGTTGATTTTGCTGAATGGAATAGCTAGTTAGCTTAGCTAGGGGACCGATCTAGATGCTGGCCGGTTACTAGAGGTGCATGTCCGTACTTTGAACTCAGATGTATGCTTCCATTATTCTACTTCCCCCGTTCCTAAATATAAGTCTTTGTAGAGATTGCACTATGGACCACATACAAATGTATCTAGATGCATTTTAGAGTATAAATTCACTCATTTTGCTCCGTATGTGGTCCATAGTGAAATCTCTTCAAAAACTTATATTTAGAAACGGAGGGAGTAGTATACAACTTGCGCGTACGATTCATGCATATATATACATGCAGAGAGAGATACCCGAGTGCAGCGTTTTTGGTGCTTGGGCTAATGGAGCATTCAAAAAAAAATTCACAATTCAAAGTTTTAGAAAATTCTGAAAATAATTCCACATTGACATATGGATGTATGCTACATGTGTGTAAAATTTCATGAGAAAATACATTGATTTGCGTACTACACAAGAAAGTGAAAAATGTTGGTTTTATGTAGTGATCAGTGTTGTACTGTTCACCATGTTCAAAATCACCAACTTGTCCTTTTTGTGTAGCTCCAAAAGGCATGTCTGGAGATACCCTGGATTTGTTATTTGAATGATTAACAAACGGGTGCAACCATTATTACTATTATATTTCAATTATTTGTATGTTTTTTCTTAGCGATATTTGCAAGTGTTGTTGCCTGGTCCACACACACATATAATTTGTTATGTCCACATATTTGGAGCGCTATGCAGGTACGATTTACATCTGTTTTTCAATTAATTCAACTACCAGTCGCAACATAATTGTATCGTACACTCCCTGTGTATATGTAAAGTCATGGTGTGTCTATATTGTGTTATAACAATATCTCACACAGCTCACGGGCAACTCGCTAGTAGGGTATATATAGGAGCGCGGATTTTTTTTGGCTCCAAGGCTCCATGGAACCCGGTATTTTGACAATCAAAAATGATATTTAAACTTTCAAACAAATTCAAATATTTTTCTTTGAAAATGTATACATGTTTAGTACATATATGTAAACTTTCATTAAATAATATGGTGATCGGCAAAACCCAAATTTCCCTCCCAAAAAAAGACCAATTGATATACGTATCCGTCATTTTTTGTGTATGCCACATATAAACATATATTGTTATGAAATTTCACACCGATTTTATGTAACTTTTATATGCACACTGTTTTTTATGCAATGTGGAAATAAGGTTCTTGAGGAAAACAATATAATAAAGACATTAGTATATATAAATTTAGGGCCAATGTGCCTATGTTGTGTGTAGTGCTTAGATAAGTGCCCCCCCCCCCCCCCCTTGAAGCGGCTAGTCAAGGATAGATATCAATGGGTTCTCCTATTCAGCGGGTAGGTCGTGCGCGAGCGCTCGCATTAAGCGAGACCGAAGATTCTCTCGCTGAAGGGGTCTACAGTAATAAGCCGGGCCCATTCGTGCACAATAAATATAGTAAAACGAAAGGAGAAAAGGAAGCGCGAACGGGATTCGAACCATGGTCTCCCGGTTGAGGACTAGGCTCGGTTTCGTGATTTAGTATTAGGACGGGTTCACTTAAGTTGAAATGAGCTGCGTTTTCCATTGTTCCTTCTCCGTTTTTCCTTCTTTTTGTTTTTTTTCACAGGTTTTTCTCTGCTTTCATTTGGTTTTTTCTTTCCTTCTTTTTCGTTTTCTTTGGTTCTTTATTTATATTTCCTTTTTTGTTTATTTCTTTTCTTCTTTCTTCTTTGGTTTTCATTCTTTTCTTCGGTTCTTTTATTTGTTTTATTTTGTTTAGTTTCTGGTTTTATTTTTTTGCTTTTTTTGTTTCTTTTGGTTTTCATTCTTAATTTTTTCTATCTGTCGACAACAATTTTCTTATACACGTTTAACATTTTTAATGCATGGTTGACAGTTTTTCTATACACATTTTTAAATATTGATTAAGATTTTTCAAATATAAGATGGTTTAGGGTGATCGGTTATTGAAAATTTTCATGAAACTTTTAAGTTATTGAAAAATGTTCATCGAACTCAAATAATGTTCATGATCTTTAAAAAAATCCTCACATTCGAAACATGTTTATCATCAGAAAATGTTCTTGAATTCAAAATTGGTTCATAAATTCAAAAAGAAAATGTTCATTGAATTTAAATTTTGTTCACCCGCGTACTGCACCAACTCCAAGATGCTGGCGGACACACTCCAAGATTGTGGCGTGACCATCTCCGATCGAGCGCTCATATCCAACATGGTACATGCATCTTCCAAAGAAGTTCAACGACTACGTCCTCGCCTATAGAACATGTGGTCTTTGCGGATGGAGCACTTGGCCATTCTTATATACTTCACACAACTTTGGTGTGGTAGAATATTCGGTAGTCATAATTTGATATTTAATGGAATGAGTGATGGGACTTAAACTTACATCTTATGTTTCATGGGTACGCGACTTCGAATGTCTTATCCGATTGCATGTGTATTATCCGATTGCATGTGTATTATCCGATTGCATGTGTGTTACTTACTATCACACATATATATAGCACAAATGTTTCCTACAAGCGGTGGTAGTTACCACCACTTGTGTTTTGTATGTTGTATGTAGTATGTACCAAATTGAAGAGTATGTACGCGTAGTATGTAGTATATAAGAATGTTTAGGTAGTATATATACTATTTTTTAGTTAGTATGTATCGTATTTTAAGTATGCTCCTTTTTACATATAAATATATATGTATTTTACAAATATAATTAAAATCATGGGCCAACTTGTAATTTTCTCATGTAACTCATTTTGGAATATGTTATATATAATACATGAACATACTTATAATGATAAAGTAGTATATATAGTACCACATGGTAGTATATGAGACATGTGGGGTAACTAGCTACCACCGGGTGGTAGGATGGATTTTCCCTATATATATATAGTGATGCTATTCATCACCTAGGGTGCAGAATAAGTTATTCTTCACCCGAGGTAATCTTACGATCACTTCATAATTAAATTATATTTGGAATTCAAATAGTTACATTCCTATTGATTCAGTACGTAAAATTTGGTATAAAAAAAATAAAAATATAGGTCATAAGACATGAAAATTTGCAATTTATGTTCATTTTACACTATGTTTTTACGTTTGTAATTTTACGTAACATAAGATTTTTTTACGGCGATTATATATTTTCTTGCGGTCTCTTTTCACATCAGAAATAAGACAAAACTTACGGAACGTAAAATTACGGTGCATTGGTGGTAAATTAGAGGGGGGGGGGGGGGGGTGAAGAATAACTATTTCTCACCCAGGGTGACGAATAGTCAATCCTATATCTAAGATATTTTATTATTTTAAATATTTTCATATACTATATCTAAGATATTTCAAAACAAGTTACATGAAAAAATTGCATATGAGCCCATGGTTTTTGTTATATTTATGAAATACGTACATATTTGTACTAAAAAAGAGCATACTCAAAACATGGTACATACTACCTAAAAGTTAATATATATATATACTACCTAATCATTGTTATATACTACATACTGCACGTACATACTCTCGATTTCGACAGATACTACATACAACATACAAAACGCAAGTGGTGGTAACTACCACTGCTTGTAGGAAACATTTGTCATATATATATATATATATATATATATATATATATATATATATATATATATATATATATATATATATAGAGAGAGAGAGAGAGAGAGCGCGCGCAAATGTGGCGTCTTTGTGGTGTCGTGCTTTAGATATGTGGGTCTACATGTGAACCGACCCAACCAAGATAGGTATGGCGGTCAACTTGTTCGACATGTGTTCGGCCTGTTGTCGCATCAAAGTCCCCACACCACTTTAGTGGGCATGGCCCAGCCCAGTTGGTCATCAAGATTGACTCCAGTAATGGGCATTGTCAATGCAAGTTTTCGAAAAAGGGGAAATGAAATGGTCATGCAATGCAATGCTTTCATATTTTTTTGAGGTAATGCTTCATTTGATGGACCCCTTTTTTTTCAAAGTTGGACACTGTCCACCCCTCCAACTAGACTTAATTTGGAAGAATGCTTCTTTTTTTGCGAATTTGGAAGAATCTAATTCGTCAAGTAGCTACTGATTCATTCATTCTAGTAGTTGTAGTACTGTTTTACTTTCTGCATGCGCTAGTAAATTCATAATTATTATGTATTCCCTGAACTACCAAGACACCATATATTTAGGAACAGAGGGATTATTACTCAGGTTGGAAGAGATTCTAGAGATGAATAACTCTTTTAATTTCTGCATTGGATTCTTATATCATATCCTAATTAAATCTTGCGCAATCCCTTCGAGCCTAAGTAATAATAATTTTAGAAACAAAGATAGGATATGGCAGTAGTAGTATGTGTGTTTAGTGTTAATTTGGAGGATCCAAATCGGGCTGCTACTCATTAACTCTGCTCCTTAATTTGTGCATGCCACCTCGTAACTAAATCTCGTTCAATCCCTTCGATGCTAAGTAATACTAATAATTGAAGCGCGCCGTGTAAACTGTGGCGGAGGGAGTAGTACTTAGGTTTGAGGAGATTCTAGAAATGAATCACTGTTTTAGATTTTTGCATTGGATTATTGGCATATCCTAAATAAATCTTGTGCCATCCCTTGGCTGCTAAGTAATAATAATTCTTGTAGATAGTCCAAAGATAGATAGAGATAGAGATAGAGATAGGATATGCCAATATTGTCATGACAATGTACTCCCTACTCGTCGTCGCCGTCCCAAGAAAAATACAGAGAAAATAAGACCATTGACCCAACCGTGCATGCATCCTCACCTAGAAAATGCATTGAATACTTCAAACATCCTACCAAAACCAAAGACGCCGGGCCCACTTTCCAGTCAAACATGACGACGGGCTGCGCCGCACCATCCCCAGCCCGAGCCGCCCCGCGCACTCTCCCTCTCCGCTCGCCTATTTATGCCGGCGCCACCGCCCACCGGCTTCCATCCACCCACCACAACCACATCCTCACCGGCCTTCCACCGCCGCCTCGCCTCGCCGGAGTACAACCACCGCCACCACCAAGACCAAGATGGGCTCGCGGTACGAGGTGGAGGTGACCGTGGGCTCCGCCCGCGACCTGAAGAACGTCAACTGGCGCAACGGCGGCCTCAAGCCCTACGCCGTGCTCTGGATCGACGCCGGCGCGCGCTGCTCCACCCGCGTCGACCTCGACAACGGCGACAACCCCAGCTGGGACGAGAAGGTCGTCGTCCCGCTGCCCCCCGCCAGCCGCCTGGAGGACGCCGTGCTCTACATCGACGTCGTCCACGCCAACGCCGCCGAGGGTGTCAAGCCGCTCGTCGGCTCGGCACGGCTGCCTCTCCGCGACGTCGTCGACGACGCCGGCGTCGGGGGCAAGGTGTCGAGGAATTTGAGGCTGAAGCGGCCCTCCGGGCGGCCCCAGGGGAAGCTTGACGTCCGCGTCGCCGTCAAGGAGCCGGCCAGGTACTACGACTCCAACGTCCCTGGTGGCTACCCGGCGCCCGCCGGCTACGGCTCCTCCCGGGATGCGTACGGTGGTGGGTATGGTGCCGGAGCTGGCGCGTACGGCGCTGCTGCTGGGGCTGGAGGCTACGGCGCATACGCGGCCGCGGCGCCTCCGTCGGGGTACCCGGGCTACGGCTCCACCGCGCCGCCTCCCCAGGCTGCCGCAGCACCGTACGGCGCCGCTCCACCGCCCTACGGCGCCGCGCCCCCGACCCAGGGAGCGGGCGGGTACGGCTCCTCTGTTCAGCCGGCATACGGCGCCGCGCCCCCGACCCAGGGAGCGGGCGGGTACGGCTCCTCTGCTCAGCCGGCGTACGGCGGCGCGCAGCCGGGTCAGGCGGCGGGGTACGGTGGCACGACGGGCGTGGGCCTGGACCAGAGCGGCGGGAAGACGAAGAAGAAGGGGATGGGGATGGCTGGCGGGCTGGCGGTGGGCGCGGCGGCGGGCGTGCTGGGCGGGCTGGCGCTGGCGGGCGGGGCGAGCTACGTGGAGCACAAGATCGAGGACCACGTGACGGAGCGCGTGGAGGAGGACATGTACCGCGGCGGTGGGTACGACGACTACGGCGGCGACGACGACTACTAGTACTAGAGCAACCATGGATCGTCGTTCCCGGGGCCATGCATGAATCGGACCGGACCGGACCGGAGAGTTGAGAAGAAGAGAGGTTATTCTCTTGTGCGTATCATCAAGAGATGAAACTTAGATCGTTGATCTTGCATACATCTAGTTTTGTTAATCTCCATCCATGCATGCATGCATGTGGACGAGAATCGGGTTGAATGAATTTCTTTTTGGTGCAACTTGCAATGGCGGCTTCCTTCCACCACAAATTAAAGTCTCTTGTTTGTTTGTTTGTTTCTTGCTTGCTTGCATTCCATTCTTTGGTGAGACGTGACTTGTGGTGGAAGCCGACAGATAGATACTAGGAGTAAATAGTATATGTCCTTATTTTTATAGAATAACCCTTATAAGTTTTCTAAAAAAGCAATCGAGTCCTTCATGCCTATCGGATCCATTTGCTCTCTCCTCTCTTCTTCCTTCTCCGCGTCGTCCGTCTCGCAGCTCCGCCGCCGCGCATAGTCATTCCGAGCGACACAACACTCCTGTACTCTACTTCAACGATTTCCGGTGTTCAGGAGGCTTTGCAATGGGGAATCACCGCCGTGCAACTAGACCGCCAACACCCGAGACTACAACATGAGAACTATCTTGCCGATGGCATCTATCCTCAGTGAGCGGCGTCTGTGAAGACCATATCCAAACCACAGGGCAGGAACTCAAATGATCTTGTGGAGCAAATATGGACCCACAAATTGAAACGAAAGAGCTTATGTTTGAGTTGTGCATTTAAAATAAATTTTATGTAAACACTATTTTTGTTCGTTGCCAACATTTGTTATTTACGTGTGACATTGACTTGTACAATCGACGTGCATGGATTCGAGAGTTCGAATTTGAGATATGTGGATGCCGGGAGCGAAATATGAGGATCGTCCGTGGGCATGACTGGGCATGTCCAGGGACGTATGGGGGGGTCAAATTTGTCAAGTCCGGCTGTAGATGCTCTTAGAAGAGAAGGAATAACCGACGGGTGGTGGGCCCACTTGGCAGTAATGGGATGACTAATTTATTTTATTTGACCGAGAAAATATCCATCCATCCATCCGCGGTGTGAGAGGTTGGTGTGTGTAATAAGTTTGGGATTTCTTTGTTTCACACAATCAACTGCCCACCCACGCCACGCAAGGAAGCAAGCAAACCGTCCGTCCCTATCCATCCATCCACTTCTTTCTCCTCTTCATCCTCTTCCGCTCCGCTCTGCTTTGCTTCGCTGCCAAGCCATCCATCGCTTCTCTCCTTCCTCTCGCCGGCGACGACTCTCCGCTACCCGCAGGTAGGTGTCCTCCATTCTTGTACTCTTGTTTTTTGTGCTCGCTCATGGATCCATCGATGGAGTACTCCTATCTGACAGGGAGCGCCTCCGTTCCTCTGTATAATCTGACTGCAGGAAGAAGGAGAGAGAAAGAAAATGGCGGACAGCGGCGGCAGCGACTGGGAGGTGGTGTCGCTCACGGCCTCCACCTACGCCGCCGCCCCAGGACCAATCTCGCCCATCCACGACACCGCTGACAAAGCAGAGTCGCCTCTTCTTCTCCTCCCAAATCCTCCCGCTCCCCCTGCACATTTCTTCATGTCCCAGCACTTCAATCTGCCACCGCTTTTCGGTACCCATCTTGAGAATAATAGCGGAGGCCAAGAATTAGAATCCGACCCTGCCATGGCGGACGGCGATGCCGACCATCTCAACATGCCCATCTGCCCAGAAAACTACCGCGACAGCGGGAGGGATGATCTGCAGGTGGAAGGAGGAGGAGGAGAGGAACTGCAGCGAACCACCATGCTCTGCTCCCTTGCTGACGCTACTGCAGGTGCAGATGCTGCTGCTGATGCCACTGCTGCTACCCTGCCTGCTCCTGCTCCTGCCGCCACGCAGACGGTGGCTGCTCCTTCCGGCGGAGTCGTCCCTCGCAAAAGTTGCAATGCCGCTCAGGCTCAGGCTCAGGCTCAGGCTCAGGCTCAGGCGTGGTGGGAGAAGACCTTCTCCTTCCCGCGTCAAGGTGGGAATGGGAATGGGAATGGCGGCACACAGCCCCTCCTCGCCTTCCGCTTCGTCTTCGTCGCCGGCAAACTGCAGCTTCAGGAACAAGACCACCTCAGCACTGTCCCTGAATTCGTCGGCGTCCACGGCCAAACCCAGGTACCTGAAAACTCCCCTCTGTTTTAGACAAGCTCTGTTTCTGCAACTGTATTCCATTCCAGAGAGAAAAAAAAACTGTGTTTTCTGCAAGTGTGCTGGCTAGTCAAATAGACCGTACTACTCCAGTGAACATAATGTAAGTATATTAGTATCAATGTATCATTGTGTAGCTGTATTGGATAGATGTTGCTTGGTTCTCATGTTTATGGATTGACACCTCATATACTGTACTACATCTTCAACATAAGTACATATCATCTCAACAGTACACTTGTCAGCTTCTGATGTTGGTCAGTACAGTTCTGATGCACAATGTTGGTTACGATGTTTATGGATTGACCACATATGATGATTAGTATACATACAAATGTTGGTACACAACACAATAGACTGTACATGCTCTAGTACTAATCATCTCAACACTACACTTGCCATGTCTAATTATGATGTCCAAGTACTCTACTGTTGCTGATGATCAGTACTAGAACTAGAGCAATAATACATCTGCAACCAAGAGTTTCCATTGAAATGAAATGACCTGACAGCAAAGAGTAAACTAACTGTTGCTAAGTGGCGGCTAGTCCTGTTATGTGTCTATGTCTTGTGCATCATACCGTTGTACGCATATGCTTGCTTGCTAGTGAATAACCCGGGGAATTACTTTTACTTGGTGCACAATCTTCGCTTGTTGCAATTTGCGAATGCCATGCCCGCGTTATGGATTCTCAGAACCTATAATAACATAGAGTTTTTGTTTCTTTTTGCTGTGGACAATTGTTTGTTTCAGAAGATAAGCTGCGTGGTGACTGAGCCACTTGGTCAGGTGAAAGGCAGCATGCTTGGTGGAGGAAGCCCTGTTGCTCAGCAGGGGTAAATTAACTACACAGGCTGCATAGCATGCTGCTGCTGATGATGATGATGATGGCGAACAAATTAGTACTAGTATGGTAGCTAAGAAGTTGATGATGACTTGGATCGATGATGATGACGAAAATGGTGTGGTGAATACTTTCTACTTACTCTGATCCATGTAAGTGGAGTGGTATTACTTAATTAGTAGCTAGGCAATGGAGTATGAACATGTATGTATGGGTGAGCAGTGGTACTCGTTAATTCCATCTTGCTAGCTAGTATGAGTGTGGTGCTTGAAAAAAATATATTTCTTGTTAGAAGATCATTAAGCAGAGACTGATACTACTTCATCCATTCCTAAATATAAGATATTTCAATATGGACTACATACGGATGTATATACACGCAGTTTAGAGTGTAGATTCACTCATTTTACTTCGTATGTAGTCCATATTGGAATCTCTAAAAAGACTTATATTTAGGAACGGAGGGGGTATAGGATATGGGTGGGGTTTGTTGTTGACTTTGTTTGCCGCGCAGGTGATGTGAGATAAGTACTCCCTCTGTAAACTATTATAAGAGCGTTTAGATCACTAAAATAATGATCTAAACGCTCTTATATTAGTTTACGGAGGGAGTAGGAGGCAAGAGGTTGGTGTACACTGTACAGATAGATTGTTGTTGAGTTGAGTTGGGTACCCGTCAGCATCAAAACATATAGAGCTATAGTCTACTACTTTGTTAATGAATTATATTGTTTGTGGACAATTAAATACTAGCATCAATTATGGCACTAGGTCCTAATATGTTCATGGACATCATGTTGTTATCCATCAGTGTATGTATTATGTGTCTAGACATACAAAATGGTGATCTCAAGTAGTATGTTTGTATGTTGAATGCCCTTAATTGAAGGGTATGTAGACAGTGAAACATACTAGTAGTATGTTCATTTCTGTATCCGGCTGACTGTTGAAGATGAGCGCAAGTCAAAAAGGCACCTGGGCCAGAAAGTTTGACTTGGTCATGCATGCATGCATGACCAGGTCAGCACACTAGTATGCCACTAGAACGGGTCAACAGATGGATGGATCAAGTGCACAACGCATCATCCATCCATGATCCAAATCATAAAACAAATGACATTTACGGTATGAAATGAATGTGCACATTTTTTAAATTTGTCCGTCCACAAATATAGTTTTTATTATTTAGATTAAAAATTTGACAATATATAATACCTATAAGTTTGCCTCTAGGAAGAATGTCATATAGCCAGATGAGATCGACTATGGAGCCAAGGGGGTGGATCTGGGAGGAGGAGGGAGGGCCGGGGTTCATTGTTCCCAATCCAACTGACGTTCACACAATTAGGGCGCGGCCGGTGCTAGCTAGCCAATGAATCAGAGGGGGAACATGCAGCCCTGGATAGCTCATAACATACACAACGGTTATTACACACTTGTTTTCGTGAGCAACATTGTTTTCTCTCTAGCGCTCTTCCTCTGAGACAATCCACACTATTCTCCTGTAAAAAAGATATATCTTGGACATTGTTCTCGCAGCACAGTAATCTCTCTCTATATATATACTGCCGTTTCCTTCGAGACCACCCAGCTCTTGTGGGACAAAATCCCGTGCATCTCTATATTTGTATATATCTGCTCGTCTCCGTTCATTCTCGTCGCCGATCTCGTCCTCGTCCTCCTCAGTTGCCAATGGAAATCGGGCGCACCCCTAAGTGCAATAGTGAAGGATGGTACTAGTGTTTTTGCGATTTGTGGTGCAGACCGGCTATTGTGCTAATTTTTGGGAGCACATAAGACATGCGGAGTGGGTTGGAAGCATAGATACATAGACTAGACAGGGCAATGGCAATGCAAGTGCATAGGAGTAGTGGATGGTGCGTGAGATAGGTAGATAAGCAATATGTGTGCGTCATTGTCATGGTGCACGAGCGTGCGCGCTTGGCTCCTCTACCTTTGCCAATTGATTGACTCGATCAAACAAACCGTCTCTGTCTCTGTCGATGGCGATGGCGATGGCTGCCCCGCTCCACACGTCGAAATGGGGACGAGAAAGAAGAAGAAGAAGAAGAAGAGAACGCGTTCCTTCCACCTTGATTCATCTCTTTATATATCTTTTCCTTTCTTTCTTTCTTCCTTCACCATTTAGGTGAGGGAGCTACTTTACTCACTTCATTGTCAATAGCTAGCAAGCTCTTCTTCTTCTTCTTCCTCCTCCTCCAGCAGGCCTCTGTTGCCGTGCGTGCATCACAAACTGATTAGCTATATACTTAGTTGGCTCCCATACAGATCCATCCACCACAGAAAAGATTAGGACCAGATAGCTAGGATGCAACAGGCAAGGGCAGCGGCAGGGGAGGACAGCAGCAGCAGCAGCAGCGCGCACACGGTGAACGCAGCCGCCGTCGTTCTGGCCGCCGCCGCGCGGAGCAGCGACGGCCTGCGCCCCCAGCTCCACCACCACCATCTCCACGGCCACGACCACGACCCCTCCGCCGCCGCTACGGTACGTACCTCGTCCTGCTTGCTTGGTTCGATCCCTTCCCCTTCACAACAAGATGTATTCTCCAGCTTGCTTCCTTCATCTTGCTAGTGCGCGTTAGCAACTAGTAGTAGCAGAAGCGTCTGGTCTGGTGGGTCAGTGCCTACCATCAATCCATCCATGTCAGCCTAACGTACGTACTCCTACGTACGGTTGTGTGTTGGCTTGGCTTGGCCTGTCTTAGCTTAGCCGCACGTGCTGAATGAAAGAAACTGCCTGGTCATGTCTTGTTACAAATCTCTCATGTACTCATCCATCCATCCACCCACAGTTTACTTTGACCTTTGATACATGGCGCGAAAAGTCACTCACTCTTACCTCCACCACTCATCTCAAATACGCACGCATGTCAATTGCCAATGCCATTTTTTTTTTTGAAAGGAGGATATAACCCCGGCCTCTGCATCTAAGTGATGCATGCAGCCATTTTATTAATTATTCATAAAGACCTTGCAAAATAATACATCATTAAGTCTGAAGCAACCATCTCGGCAACACATGTCGCTACTCCTATTCCCTTGATGAAGGGGTGCCGAATATCCGAGCCGAATACACCAAACGAACATCGCACCAAAGCCTAACATCTAAAGCCGGATGACCCAGCCCAGCCAGATACCAGGACTGTGTCACACACCGGCTCGGCGCACTCTTAGAAGCCGTCGCCGCCGTTTTCCACCGATCCATCTCCAGGGCAGTTACCGACGCACCGACCTTGCCAGGCCTGCCGTCAATGCCACCACGGTGCCAGACAGTGCCACCATCCTGCATGTATCCATCTGCCTGCGCCCGTCGCCGAACCTCCGCAGCGCCATGCCGCCAGGATCCGCCGTCAGCCTTGCGGTAGATGGAATGCCGCTCCTCCTATAGTCCTCTTCATACAGCACTTGCTCCAAGACAATGCCCCAGGAGGGAAAACGACACCAACGGCGCCGTCATCGTCCGATCCGGGAGACCCAGATCTAGGGTTTTCCACAAAGCATCCCGAGCCTGATAACGCAAACTGCAACGCCGATGCCTCAACAGGGAAACGGCATCGGAGACGCCGCCATCGTCTGCCATGAACGAAGTCAGCGCGATTTTCATCGGCAGTCGCACCACCAGGGCGTGCGCCGCCGGCGTCACTGGTTCCTTCAACCTGAGCAAACTCCAAAGGCGATGCCCTTAAGAGGGACTACGACGCAAAAGCATCGTCATCGCTCGATCCGATGCTGGCCGGGCGAGGCGGCGAGGAGGAAGGGAGGCGGGGAAGAGGCGCTGCGGGCGGCGGCTAGGGCTTCGCCCTGCCGCCCGCGAGAGCGGCTTGGGCGAACCAGTACCAACTTCAACTTGGTACGACGGGTTTCCTTGCTCTCGAAGCGATGATTAGGCACTGTAGAAATTAGTTACACGGCAAATCGATTCAATTCGCTCGTGCCAACACACTGATCGAGCGTCTTGTTCACTTACTGTGTCAATTTATTTGGAAGAATATTCAAGTGACTAACAGGGATGTTTTGCTTTGCAGAAGAAACGGTGGTGGTCGCGGCTGTCGTCCACGCTCTGCTTCCGCCCGCACTTCCACGCCCACCCGCGCCGCGTCATCGCCGATGCCTACGCAGACGGAGACACGCCGCCACGCCCGCTCGCCGCAGCATCCCACACGGCATCAGCATCGGCTTACGTCCACCAGGCCCCGCCTGCCCACCCGGTCTTCGCCTTCGCCGCGCCGCCCTCGTCGCCGGCCTCCTCGCTCTTCCAGTCGGAGGCGCCATCACCGGTCCTCCTCGACCTCCACGGCACCGCCGGCAGCTCGCCCGGCATGTTCGCCGTGGGGCCCTACGCGCGCGGGCCGCAGCAGCTGGTGTCGCCCCCCGTGCTCTACTCCGCGCTCACCACCGAGCCCTCCACCGCGCCGCGCACGCCCCCGGCCACCACGGGCCCCTCCTCCCCCGAGGTCCCCTTCGCGCGCTTCGTCGACGACGGCGGGCACGAGCTGCTGTTCCACCACGCCGCGTACCAGCTGCGGCAGCAGGGGAGACCCCTCGTCTCGCCGGAGCCGGGGTCCCCTTCGTCGCCGAGGCTGTTCCGGAAGCTGCACCGGCGCAGCCAGCAGGGCTCGCTTCTCGACGGCCACGTCCCCGTCGCCTCCTCGCGTGAGGGCGCCGACGCCAGGGACGTAGACGATGAGGAGGAGGAGGACGAGGTGCCCGATAGCGCCGGGGAGTTCGTGTTCGGCCATGCCGACGACCGTGGCGCCGCGCCGGAGGAGGACATAGACGGCAAGAACTGGCATTTCTTCCCCATGGCCACGGGTGAGCAGCACGCTAAGATCTAAGCGTTGCTCTGTCTCTGAATTTCATCCGCTAGACTGAAGAACTAACAAGCGAGCCTGACAGACTGACACTGTTGTTCATCACCCTTGTTTCAGCAAAACAGTCTCCCCAGTACTGTACACAATTTCTTTCCGTGACAAGAAGCTAACTACTGTTGGTGTACCTTGCAAAAACGTCTTACATATATTGTGGGGTCGGAGGAAGTACATTTTGTTTCTAATTACTAGCAAAAAAATGCCTGTGTGTTGCAACGGGAGAAAAACGAATCGCATGTGTGTATTCCAAAAAGTATGGCTCAAGGCCTCCGTAGGTCCGCACCCTCGTTTTTAACACGACGCCCACCTATCTCACCTCTTAACCTCCTTTCCGCTCTCATCGATAGTGGTCGCCGTGTCCAAGAAAATGCACGCGAGCAACGCAAATACTGATAGAAATGAGTAGAGTATGTTTCTCCACATAACTTCATTCAAAAAATAATAAATAGTACATAGGTAATTCATAGTGCAACCTTTAATATTGTGTAACTGTTTTGTCTTGCTAATAAAAATCAATTTGATATTATTTTAAAACTACATCCGGTCTATGGATGTGTACAACTGAAAACCCTTGAGAAATCCCATCAAAAACCTTAAAAAATTATCAACATTTGTTCACGAATTAAAAAAATAATTCTAAAAAAGTATATTAAAAATTGTCCATGAGTTTCAGAAATGTCCACAACTTTCGAAAATGTCTTGGAATTCCAAAAATATTCATGAAGCTAATTTTTTTCACTAATTTAAAAAATTGTTTGCGGGTTTGAAAAATGTACATGAATTTTTAAAAATGTGTTTATGCACTAAAATATTTTCAAGAATTCAAAAAAGTGTCCATGAGTTTTCATAAAATGTTTGTCAGTTTGAAAAATGTTCACGACTTAGGAAACAATATTCGTGAGTTTAGAAAAATGTTTATGGATTCAAAAAATGTTTGCAATTTTTAAAAAAGTTCACAAACTAAGCAGTCACATAATTACAACAAGCAGTCTCATAATTACAACAAGTCGTCACGACTTACACAAAGAGAATATCTAAAGATTAAAAAATTGACTAAGCAACAACAAAATAAGAAGACGAAACATTAGCACAAGCGAGAAAATTATGTGGGGCGCAATAACTGCCTTCTTTGGTCCTTCATTTGACAATTTTCCAGGCCCATGGGAAAAAATACGTGGGGCGTGCACGCCGACTGGTTGATAGAGTCAAATATATAAATGGGCCAAGCAGATATCACTTGGGGGGGGGGGGGGGGGCATAGGCCCCCTAGTATATAAATGGGCCATGCCCAATAATTCTAACATAACAATTCATTCATGGTTCATAGATTTAAACTAGTAGGAGGCGGTGCCGTGCTGTTGTAGTGTTGATGGAGGGGCGGCAGCGGCGCGGTGCCGAACTGCGGCTCCGTCGGCGACTCGATGCCGTACGCCGACTCCGTCGGTGGCGGCGGTGCGGTACTCGGGCTCCGTCGGCGGCAGTTCATAGTCTCCTGTTGATTGATACAAGTCATTGAACCGAGTAGTTTAGATGATGATACATTGGCAGTAATAGGTTAAAAATTGCATGGCGATTTAGGTAAATTTGCTATATCAATTAAGGTAAAAATTGCCATGGCAATAATAGTTAAAATTTTGCTATATCAATTAAGCCGTAAGATGCCCGTGCACGTTATATTTACAAGATGCAGACCCTTAATCAGTCTACTATACAGGTTTTTCATGCAGCCCAAGCAATAATTAACAGTTTGGAAATAGAAACCCAAACAAAGGTGAACAAGGAAATGCAAGTGTATCATGAGAGAGCTAGCTCATATGAAGGAAACAACTATATGCAAGGGAATACAATTGATATCTCCAAAGAACCATGCTATACGTACGACAATTCACATACGAATTATATCCGATGGAGCAGATCAACCCGTATATCAGTTGGACTCTAAGTCCAGCAACGGCTGGATGTTGCATCGTACCAAATCGGACAAGTCATGTTCATACGTGTAGTAGTTTTGATCTCCAAACTATCGGAAGAGAATATAATTTTTACGGATGCTTCTTGGAAGCCACAATGGTTCTATGCAGGTTGAATATTTTAAATGCAATAATTTTAACAGATAGCATCACACTAGCAAGAGCAGCAGCTGCCAAGGAATGAGCCAGGACATTGGCTGCAGGAACAAAATGCTAATGGTACGGTTCCTTTTCAAGGGCTGCCAGGCCCGTACCATTAGCACGAATCGGACTGAGCTTCATTGCCATAACTGCACCTGCAGTTGGGTCAGTGACATGTGGGCCTAACAGACGGCTGGCCCACATGCCAAGCTACTTGAGCTGCTAGAAGAGCTAATTTTTTTTAAATAATACATTTTTTATTAATTTTCATAAATATTACGCTGGGTAAAAAAATTTCAAAAATAAATCCGATGATACATTTTTATCCAGCGTAATATTTTTGAAATATTATTTTTGAATTTTTTTATCCAGCGTAATATTTATGAAAATTAATTAAAAAAATGTATTATTTAAAAAAATTAGCGCTAGAAGATGGATATATGCTTGGTACAACAAGTTTTAATTCTAGAATTACGTACACATCTAAATATCCATTGTCAAATGCACAACCAATACATCATCGGATTACACAAATTGGTCTATATATATATATATATATATATATATATATGTATGCATGTGTGCCTTCTTTTTAGTAAGAATACCACTCATATCACTGGTACTAACCAATCTTGTGTTTTTGAGACAATGTACCGATCAATCATGCCTGCTGGTAATTTTGTGGGCGTCTAGGTGCAGGCCCGGCGCCGGCGGGGCAGGTGGCTTGGGCTTGGGCTTGGGCTTGGGCTTGGGTTTGGGTTTGGGCTTGGGTGAGGGCATCATGCCGCAGCGGAGCATGCAGCCAAGGGTCTTGAGGTCGCAGTTGGTGATGCAGAGCGGCAGGGTGGGGCACACGACCACGCAGGGGATCATGCACTTGAATGCGCAGAACATCACCGTCGTGAAGCACCCCATCATGCACTGCATCTTCCCATCCAGCTCCATTGTTGGGCGCTCCGTCGTCGTCTTTACCGCCAACGCCGTGTGAGCATGAACGGCGAGGACGTCGGCGAGGCCAGCCAGGGCGACCAGGGCGATGAGGAGGACGGCAGAGCTGGTGGTGGTAGCCATGCTCGCTGGCCCGTGTGTTGTGGTTTGTGCAGTAGTGAGCTCTTCACTCGTAAGATAGTTTATATAGGGCTGGGTTTAGCATATCAAACTCGACTTGCATTTTGTGTGTGTTCGTTCTATTGTTGCTTTTCCACACACTCGCGCACGCGCACACACACGGCATGGCGATGATTAACGTATAATATATGGATGCATGAAATATGTGTGAACCAAGAAATATGTAGCAAATAACAGTTCGTTCGCTGGACAATACCAGTACATCTTTCTTATTTTATAGTACTATACTAATTGGAGAAGGCATCATTGAATCCTCTATGTTAATTCTCATCATCTTCAAAACATGTCCGTCCGCTTTCCCTAAGATCAGTCCGCAACCGTGGGATGACGTATAGTGATGTGCCCCGGTCTCTTGATCCCTGGAGCATGCCTTTTCACTGTGTCCAAGGAGCAATGCTACAGCTACCGAGGATTTACAGGAACTTTAGGGGCCGGGTTGAGGTGACTCATTTTTTTATTTGTAATTAGGATGAAGCAGGGACCACCCTAAAATTTGCGTGCTTGGGGTGGTGGTGGTGGTGTTGGGGGGGGGGGGGGGGTCGCGAGGGGAGAAGGGTCAGTCCATTAACCATGCAAATCTCACCCCATACAATTCATTTCCTAGCTCCCTTGGGAAAAAAGAAGAAGAGGGGATCTTATCCTCCTGATCTAGAATGGCGATGAGTTCCACCGCAGCAACATAGTCATCCCGCTATCCATTGCAACTATAGAGAAGATGTCTCTTCCTCTCTTTATGGAGGAACTTCCAAAACAATTCTTGCTTCATAGGCCTTCCAGATGCCCAATGTCTTATCTTTGTGGGGGTGCTTTGTATCACCGTCTGTCCTTATTAATAGATCCGGGGCGTTTTCCGCAAAAACAAAAACATGCATCTATAATTTCCCACTGATTTAACTTCTGGAGAAGTTTCCAAACTGTAAGCAGCTATTGATCATTTAATTGAATGAATTAAAAAAACTCATCTGTAACATACGATTTAATGTTGAGTAAATAACTACTATAGACAATAGCATGGTAAAAGTTGCATCAATCGACTTGTGTTTACCTGTTATATGCATTTGTAGAACAGCTTATCTGGCTTTCTTAGGTTTACCGTATTTTTAGAGAATGGTTGTACCACACATGTTTTCTTTTCGTTTGATGAAATGGTAAAGGTGATACTTTCAATATAAGCAGAGAAGACATGATTTACCTTTTCATGACGTATGCTTATGGATGAGTCATCCACTCGTTTCGCACCTACTCCCGGACGATGGAAAATTGTTACAGCCAGGTTCAAATCCTGAACGCCCAATGGTGCTCAGTAGTTCTCCTAAATAAAAATACCACATATGCTAGTGCATATTGGTTAGTTTTTTTTATAGGCACATCCAGTGGAAATACACATCTAAAACATCTGTTTCTCAAATGGCTCGATGTTTTGTTATAATCGTGCAATATGGACTTCAACACCTCGCTATAATATGCATATTACAGCAAAATACGTAAAAAGGAGAGAAGTATCAAGGCTAGGTCACTTGAGTGTTGAATTACCGAAAGAAAGGAAGATATAAAATCACATATACACATATAAAATTTCATTGCAGATACATGTGAAACTCACAACCCATCATCGATCGGATTACATGAAGTTGGAAGATCAACGTAAGTGGTCGATCGGTCTAATTAACGTGCATAACACAATCACACGGTTATGATGAGTTATGGATAGAGCATATCATGTCGCTCATATGATATATTCATGTGTCTTGTTTTTAGTTGATCAATCCGTATAGCATATCACTGGTATCAAGCATGCATGCATGCATGGTGATTGTCGGCGTCTAGAGGTGGAGGTCTCGATCGGTACGGTGTTATGGCCGGGCGGGCGGGGCAGGTGGCTTGGGGGGCGCCGGTGCCGGCGGCGAGGGCGTGAAGGCGCATTTGACCATGCCCATAACGTAGGTCTGGTCGCAGGCGAACCAGCAGAGCGGCATGTCGGCGGGGGGCTTGGCCACGCACCCGAATACGCAGCCCATCACCGTCGTCCAGCACCCCATCATGCACTCCATCATCCCTTCCAGCTCCGGGGCCGTCATTGGCTGCCCGGTCGCCCATGCCGGCACCGAGAGTTCCGCGGTGTGAACGGGCCTCGGGTCGGCTGAGACAACATGCAGGTCGGCGAGGCCGGCCAGGACGACGAGGGCGATGAGGAGGGCGGCGGAGCTGGTGGTGGTAGCCATCCTGCTGTTGTGGTTGTGGAGGTGATCGATCGATAGGTTTTGTTTGTGTGGTGAGCTGTTCACTGATAAGAGATGGTTTATAGTGGGATTTGGCAGGGCTTAGCGTGGCGTACCAAACTCGACTTGCATTTTTGGTGTGTCCTGCCGTTGCTTCTCCGCGCACACACACACACGATACAGGTGATGATTTTTTCCAAGTTGTTCTCTCCATGATCTCTCTGTGTCGTGAAGATTGTGCACCACGCCGACGGTGGCCACCCATGTTTGCTTCGTCTTCAATATATGTGAAGACATGGTAAAACATTACAAAATGGGTCGACCATGCAGGCTCGCTAAACAATAATAGAATGCGAAGGACATAAATTAAAGATTTGACAAAAAGAACGGAAAATAGTGAATGTCAACTAGTGAGAGAAATTCGTTGGCAGCTTGCCGCTTTTCTTCTCTCACACTCTAGAGTTTTCTATTAGTTATTACCAAGGTATACAATTGTATTTTTTTTATTTATGAGTATATTCATTAGACCCATATATTATACATACTTATAAAAAAGACATAACCATATATAAAAACACATTATGAAACACTTAGCTGGTGCAAAATATTTCTAAATTAATGTCAAATTAATATCTTGATGCCTGCCTATGTTTACAAGATTTTAGTTCAGTAAAATATTTTACTACAAGATTTAGTCATTATAAAATTCAAAAAATACTTTAGCACCAATATATAGTTTGTGTTATTGAGTAAAATAACAAACAAGAGATAAACCTATTTGATATAAGTTGTATAAATGAAACAATTTTATGATATTTATTTAGAGTTATGAATAACTAAAAATGTTTAGTATAAATGTTACATCTGGAAGCATGCTACAAAATGTCATTGATTGAACTACTTGTTTTCCTATGGTTTAGAAGTGATTTATTGTAGTTATCGAATTGCTGTTTATTGTTTGTAGGAAATCGATCCTATTAAGATGTTTAAGATATCAGATTTGCTGGACATGCCCTTACTGCACTTATGTTGTGCTCAGATGACAAGCATGTTTTTTTAAATAAATCCATCAACATTTTTCTAAATCCTCTGCATTTTTTGTATTAATGAACATTTTTATAAATCATGGACATTTTTTTTGGAACCGTGATTTTTTTTAAATCTTGAATAGTTTTAAAATTCATGAACATATTTTTGAGACCGTGAATATTATTTAAACTCACGATTTTTTTTACAAATTGGTGATTTTTTCCGAATTTCACGAACATTGTTTTGAATTTCGTACTTTTTTGGAATATTTTGAACATGTTCTAAAAATTCTTGAACACATTTTAATACATGGATATTATTCTTGAAATCGCAAACTTTTTTAATCCGTGGACATTTGTCATTTCTTGAACATTTTTTCAAATAAGTAGTATCATCTTTTGAATTCACGAATATGTTTTCCACAGTTGGCAATGAGGCTGGCCCATGAGGGCGCTGGTCTCCCATAGGACTAGGAGGTCGTGTCTCGGCCGGTTGGCCCAACCAGATCTCGCCGCCGTCCCGTCCATCGCCGTCGCCGCTCCTCTCTTCCTCCGCCGCCGCCGTCATCATCATCGCCTTCCTCCTCCTCACCCACATCCCATCTACACCCACATCCTATCACCACCTGCAGCAGCAGACCATGAAGACCAATACTGAGTCCTCCGGCGACCTCTTCCACCTCCAGATGCGCAGCGCCATCGACGCCGTCCGCCTCCTGCGCAGCGCCATCGAGATCAAGAGGCAGGCAGGCAGGTGTATGTTGAAGGAGAGGTGGAGAAGCTCTAGGCAAAGTACAGCAGCCTGCATTCCCTGAATGAGTTTCAGGGGCTGTGGAACAAAGGCAACAACTGTTTCTTTCTTGGAGATGAGATGAAGAGGCGTGGAGTTTGATGGCTCCATGCGCGAGCTGGTGCTCTTCCTCAAGGGGAGGAAGAAGAAGAAGAAGGCCGAGGTGCTCCGCTGATCCATTTTCCGGCATAAGGTGTTGTATATACATACATCATGTCTGAATTTTGTTGTCAGTTTCACATAATAGATGATTCAGTCAGTCAGCATCACTCTCAAGGAAATCTCGGTAACCAGCACAACAATGTATGTATAGCTCAGCGCCGCAGTTTTGCAAAGAGTACTTTCGATTAGTTTCCTAGCACTAGCCGCTGCAAATTTCCTGTAAGGAATGATTGTGTTAATTCACATCCTTTTGCCCATTTAGTTCATTCCACGACTTGATTTATCATCTACGTACGTGCTCTCGGCATCTATTCCGATTTATTTCATTTCGACACGCACACAAGTACGACCATGTCTTGATTTTATCAACAGCCGGTTCAGTCGGCATCACTTTCAACGAAATCCTGGCAGCCGTCAATGTGCACTGTTGTTGGTGCTGCTAATAGTACATTTTCCATTCAACCACTTAATTTCTTAGCCTTACTGACAGCTGCCTGTTTCCTTGCAAGGAAATGTCCTACTACTGATTTCAAATTGTCATATCCTTCCTGGCTATTTAGTTCTTTCATGACTTTGCGTCTCTCCAGCACATTTCAACATATGACTGGTACACAATTTTTTGTTGTATCATCTAAATAGGTGTTCTCTGTAGCTACTCTTTAAATGGCGCACATAAGTAGGATTGTGATTTCTGAGTCGTATGGCAGACATGCATTTGGTTGATTAGACGTGCTGATTAGTTGACATTCGATTCAGCCAAAAGGACAAAGTGGCTTAACCAACAATAATTCTGCCCTTTTTAGGAGGAATCCTGAAAAGTGTTATACTACCAAACTCAGCAAGTAGTACTTCTCACTGGATTGCTCTTTGTACAACATGATGATGCTTTTTAGTAAAGATTGTCATCTAAGTAAGTTGCTCATGTCTGCTCTGCTGCTAGAGTGGTTAGCACCTGACCTGATAGCTTTGCAGGCATTCTAGGACCAGGGATAAATACGAGATGCTAGCAGGTAGCCACTATTGGAAATTGGTAGTACTATTCTATTCTAGGACCAGGGATAAAATTTGAACTTGACTTTAGTAATGCTTAATTAATACCAAAGGAAATTTCATACTTTTATCGGTCCACTGTGCATCCAGATTTCTCACTTAATTGGAAAATTTATCCGTTACTTCAGTAGTGCTGTGTGTGAAAGGAATTTCCTTACTTGTATTGTATCACCTCCAGGTCATGGGAATCAAATCAAAGAGGGAGGGCAAGAAGGCCCAAGAGGCGCTCCACTCACTAGGCAGGGCTGCACTGGAAGCAAGCATCGGTATGTGGAAAAAGCTGGAGATGCAAAGGCAAAGCAAAGCTCTCAGGAAAGGAGAAAGGTGGCATGGCTGTTGCATGGAGTAAAAGTGAAACCAACTAAGCAAATCTCACTCACACACCATCACCCAACAGAGCAGAGCAGAGCCAAGTCCAACTGTACTGTGGTCATCCTACATGTGCCCCATGTGCGCAGCAACTACACCAAACAACTACTCGTCCCCGTATCTCTTTCATTCTTTCTTACCCAACACTCCTCCTCCTACCAGGCAGGCAGCAGGCAGCAGGCAGGGCCTCATATACAAAAGGGCTTGGTCTCTTCTCAACCCAGAGCTAGCCAGGGAAGACCAAGCACAGCAATACCTGATAGTGAGTGATAATCTTTCCAGAAGCAGCAGCAGAAGAAGGTCTGATCTGCGATCTCTGCCCCCATTCTGTTTCTACCTTCTTGTTACTTGCCTGCCTTGTCTTGGTCTCCGACTCTGCTATTTTTCTGATCATGACTGCAGTGTAGGTTGATCAGACTGTACACACAACCATACATGTCGTTGGAGGATCCACGGAGCGCGATGGAGGGGAGGGCGAGGAGGCGCGCCAGCCCGTCCGGGATGCGCACCAAGGCAGTCAGGGTGGAGCCGGAGCCACAACCCACCAGGAGGCACCAGCCAGGGACGAGGGTGGCGGTGGTCTACTACCTGTGCCGGAACCACCACCTGGAGCACCCGCACTTCATGGAGGTGCCACTCGCCTCCCCACAAGGCCTCTACCTGCGAGGTTAGTTAGTAAGCTGCAACTCACGCCTTACCGGTGTTGTTAGCGAGTGTTGAAAATAGAATGATGCCTTACCATGAATGATTGCAACTTGTTTGTTCAGATGTGATTGGCCGGCTGGACGCCCTGAGAGGGAAGGGCATGGCCGCCAAGTATTCCTGGTCCTGCAAGAGGTACCTATTGATATTGAGACCCGTCTGTTACCCAACAAACATTGTGTTTATTCATAAGGCAACGATGCAATGCAGGAGCTACAAGACTGGATTCGTGTGGCACGACCTTTCCGCGGATGATCTGCTGCTGCCCACGCAAGGAACAGAGTACGTCCTCAAGGGCTCCGAGCTCCCATTCGACCACTCAAAGCCTCTGCCAATGCCGGGTATTAATTCCATGAACCATGAGCAACTGTAATTTGTTTCTTTTTTGAACTGCGACCTAGTCATATATACTACTGTTTCAGATCATCAGCAGAACAATGCAGTATGTGCAAAGGTTCAGCCCTGCAAGCCGGCTCGACAACAAGACTCGCCTCCTTCTCCTGGATCGTCAAACCAAGGGTGGACTTCCAAGTCTCCGTCTCCTACTCCTACAACTTACCCTGCAGTTCCAGTCATCAAAGAGGAAGTACCACCGCCGCCGCCGTCACCACGGCCACCAACAGCAACAACTCGTGCTGCTGTTGTTCCAGCCATGAAAGATGTCGCAGTGCCACCGCGACTTCCCCAGCTGGTCTCGCCGTCCACACCGTCTGCCTCCACCATTGGGGACGAAGAGCAATGCAGAATACCACCGCATTCAGGCTCCTCGAGCAACTCGTCGCCCAAGACAAGCATGGCTTCCTCAGACACAAGCTCACCCAGCCCCCCCAAACCCGCAGCGGCAGGGAGCGACGCGGCCACACAGACGGATGATAAAGCGCGGTGGGACGACGTGAAGCTGCAACACAGACAGGGAACAGCAAGAGCATCATCATCATCATCGCTGGAAGGGCCAGAGATCGTCGTGGACGAGGAAGAATCCCGTTGCTCGCGTGCGCCGGCAGGGGAGGACCAGCCTCGCAGCAGGAGGAGCGGGACCCTGCAGTCTCTGATACGGGCGGAGGCGGCCGGCAGGAGGAGGTGCCTTCCTCTGCCGGTGGAGGACGACAGGGCTGCTGCTGCCACGGGCGGCTCCGTCAGCGGCAGGCTGAAGCCGGCCAACCTGCTGATGCGCCTCATGGCCTGCGGGCCGAGCCACCCCGGCGGCTTCGGCTTGGTGCAGACCTCGTCGTCGTACAAGCCGTGTTTCCCGCAGCTCGAGTACCCGTCGTCTCCGGAGCTGTCTCCTCTCGGCGCGCTCAAGCCTGCAGAAAATTGCAGCGGGCGCCTGCTCGACGGCGCACTTAAACGCTCTTCTTCTTCGTCGCGCAGTCACCAGGAAGGGTACGCACGTAATAATGTCGATCGATCGCCGCCTTGGACATAATTATCTGTTTGTACATGTTCATGCCTGCCTGCCTTTTCTCAATATATCGATCCTGAAGCATGCAACACAATTGCAGAGTTACTTGCGAAGAAGAAGAAGCGTGGCCGAAGGGGTTTAACAACAACCTGCCGAAGAGGACGAGCGATCCGCCGTCGGGGAGGACGGCCTCTTGTTCAAAGGCGGTGTCGTTCCGGGACGAGTAGGCGATGAAGATGGAAGAAAATATGGTATAGAAAGTGGTGTGGTACTCTGTTTTAGCATCTGTGTTAGTCCATATTTGAGGATGTATGCAATTGCAATGCAACCAACTGATGATGAAGCACCGCAGGAAGGAACGCTTCAGGAGCTCATCCACTGCATAATGAATTGCTTCAAGAAACTCAGCAGTACCATCTGTTTCGGTTTGGTTCTTCTTCTTCTTCTTGGCCATCTTCTTTTTTTCTTGCTTGGCTGTGCGTAGGTAATAAACACTGCAAGATGTTGTTGATCGGGAGATTACTACTCCCTCGTTCCATAATTCTTGTCATGGTTTGAAGCGCGACAAGAATTATGGAACGGAGGGAGTGGCTAGCTATATATGTTGGCAGTTAGTTGTTACAGAATGTGGCAGGTAGTACTAGGTATATATGTTGGTGGTAACTTGTTGTGAAAATAATAATGAAAATGTTGTTGTTGTTGTACTAGTAGTAATGAAGTTTGCTTTGAGAGGAAGGAAGGAAGGAAGCAGGTACTGAAATTTGGTCGTCTAGTTAGTTACTATTCCTAACTCCTTGGCTAATAATCCCTCCGTTCCTAAATATAAGTCTTTTAGAGATTCCACTAGATGGACTACATACGGAGCAAAATGCAAGCTGAGATTCAGATCTGGCAGCTGCTGCCACTCACTCAACTCACTCACTGTATTAGAGCAGAGAGCAGTACTCTTCTCTACTCCACCGCTACCATTAGTAGCTAGTATTTCACCTCAGCAGGGTAGGTACATTGCATACGTGCACATGTACTACTACCAACTAGGTCGGTACGTATACGATTGATGGGCATACAGTATTAGCCAGCTGGTGAGTCTGTACCATTGTCTGTAAAAATAAACATGTTGCTACCTTTGTTAATTGTTGCTGGGACAAAATTGGCTGTTGGTTGCTACCTTTGGTAAAATAATCTCATCTGTTAGCAGCCCGTATCTATCTATCTATCTACTCCTTCCGTTCCATACTGTATGGAACTGCACATTTTATATGACAAACTATCGACATCTAAAACGCTAATAAATAAATAAATAAAATTATAAAAGTAAACTGCATGATGAATCTAGTGATATTGATTTTTGTATTTTATATAAGTATTGGTATATATATGCTCTCTTTAAAACTTGGTAAAACATGTGTATGGTTGATTTTCATTCAGAAAGCAAAATATGCACCGCTTTATGAAACGGAGGGCGGGTGGGGCCAAAAATGAAGGGTATGTTACCGTATCATGCTGATGAACAACACACGGGCAATCTTGGTTGTAACATACCGAATGGGTGGATGCTTCTGGCCTCTCTCCTAGCTAGTTAGTGGTAAATTTTCACCTCAAAAAACAAACTAGTGATAAATTTTAGAAATGCCACCACCCCATAAACAGAACAAAAAAGCAGCACAAAATCAAAGGCAGACAGCAATGTCACGTGGATCTTCATTCCTATGTACTGATGGAGTTGGAGTTGGTGGCACTGCACTGCACTGGACTGGACCATACATATGCTTGGTTGATTTTTCAGCCTAAAATGGAATGGAGAAGCATGAGAGCTCGTGATCTCCTTTACCACTGCTTGACTTGTGTGTGTGGCACGTGTTTGATTATTGGCACAACACAAAGGCTGCTGCCAATCTCCATCCAGGTTTTGCCATGGACGGTATATTGTTGGCGTCACTCGGGTTGGATCATTGTTCCCTGAGTACCGAGGTTGAATCTGGTGGCTTACCAAAGCAGCCGCGAGATCATTGCCAGTGAGCCCTCACTTTTGGAGCTCTCTATCTTCTTCATCAACATCTTCATGAACGGGCATACTGTTTGTCTTGGTTCCTTGATAAGATAAGGATGATCACAATAGCAATCAAACGTTCGCTGGGAGGCATGGCATTTACGGATATTTTTTTATGGCGAATTACATTGTGGGAGAAGGGCAAGTTCTTCAGAAACACATGGTAATTTATGGCAAAACAAGGATTTGTTGTAAAATTTGCCATGTTCGCTTGAAAAAATTGCCATGCTCTAGACAATACAACTGCCGTGAAAAATGTTTGTTTTGCCATCATTTCCCCGTGAACGGTTCACTGAACAGCATTGCCCTAAAATAAACATAGTTGTTATCTGTTAGCAACCTCCCTGTATGTATATGTAACTCATCGATGATGACAAAAACAAACAGCAAATTAAATATGATGATGATGATGACGAAACGCGAGGTTAGAGGATAACGTAGCACGACATGTGTAATTCGGATTTGATCGGCACACACGGGCCCAGGATGGGGTCTGTTAGAGTTATACTATAAGTCATGTACCCCTTTGTATTTATCCCGTTGTATAAGGGGTTTCCTGCATATGTTCCACACCTGTACATGTATATATATCGGCCTATGGCCTCATGGGAATACAAGTTGCTTATTCCTAACATGGTATTAGAGCTAGGTCAATTTTTTGCACGCTGCAACTCGTGCTATTGATCCGTCTCTCCTCCCCGATCGAAGGCGTCGGCCTCGATCTCCCGGAGTCTCCCGATCTGATCGATCGAGTCCGGCTCGTCTTCCTCTCGCTCGAAGCTGCTCCCGCTCAAAGCCCCGATCTCCCGATCGGACCGAAGCTGCTCCCGCTCGAAGCCCGCCGCCGCCTGATAGCTGCCATCCCCGATCGAAGACTCCCGCCGTCGCCCCTGATCGCTCGGCCCGACCGCCTCGATCGATTTCCCTGCCCAGATCGAGCAGAGAAGGTCGCGCGCTGCCGCCGATTTCTGGATCGTCCTCTGCTTCCGATCGAGACTTCCTCTGCAGTCGCCACCCGTTTTGGTCTTCGCTGCATCGTTGGTACTAGAAGTGGTCTTCGCCCGCGTGGACTTGGTCTCCGCTGCTCGCCCTTGCTGCATCGTTGGTGCTGGAAGTAGTGTTTGCCCGCGTGGACTTGGTCTCCACTTCTGCTACCTGTGCGTGTGCGTTGGCTGTTCAGTTTTCCGTCTGTTTCCGTTAAAAAAAAGGGTACTATGTCTACATCTACGGGCTATGTCGCAGTTCCTCGTTGTCCGGTGATCTTTGATGGTACTAATTACACCGAGTTCACTGGCTTTATGCGCATTCACATGCGTGGCATCCGTCTCTGGGGTGTTCTTTCTGGCGAGGTCTGTTGTCCGTCACGTCCGGTTCCTCCGGTTGCCCCTACTCCGCCGACTCCACTGGTTCTTCCTACGGATGCTAATCAGGCCGCCAAGGATGCGGCTAAGCTTGCTGATGAGGCTGCTGATCGTGCTTATGATGAGCGGGTTTTGGCTTATGAGGAGGCTCTTCAGACGTATCATGGTGCTCTGTCTGTTTACACCCAGTGGCTTGATGATGATGCTCGTGCTGCAGCTGTTCTCACTGCTAGTGTTCTGCCTCAGTTTGCTTCTGAGTTTCTGGGTCTTCCTACTGTCTTTCAGATGTGGACCTGTCTTCGTCAGCGCTATGAGCCCTCTGGTGATGCCTTATACCTTTCTGTGGTTCGTCAGGAGCATGCTCTTCAGCAGGGTGACTCTACTGTTGATGACTTCTATGCACAGAGTTCTGCTATCTGGCGCCAGCTTGATTCTCTCCACAGTGCTGGTTGTCGTACTTGCCCCTATTGCCAGGCTGTCCAGGCCAATTTGGAGTTTCATCGCGTCTACGAGTTCCTGTCTCGGCTCCGTAAGGAGTTTGAGCCCCGGCGTGCTCAGTTGTTTGCTCGTGGCCGTATTTCTCTCATGGAGGCGCTTTCAGAGATTCGTGCTGAGGAGACTCGCTTACGTGGTGCTGGTTTGCTGGAGGTTCCCTCTGTGCTCGCTACTCGGGCTTCTTCCACTCCACCTGCTGCACCGACCCCCTCTCGCTCGAGTACTCCGCCGCTCTTGCCCACTCCTTCTGGAGGCTCAGGTCGCCCCCGTCCACATTGTGACTACTGCAACAATGATGGTCATATTGAGTCCCAGTGCTACACAAAGCGGAAACACCTGCGCAAGGCGCGATCATCATCCTCAGGGACTTCGTCATCTCCCTCGACAGCTTCAGCCATTGCTTTGACTGAGCAGGATATTCTGAGACTTAAGCGTCTGCTCGCGGCTTCAGGTTCTTCCTCGACGGGTACTGCTGGTTCTGTGACTGATGCTTCCCGCACTGAGCAACCGCCCTCTACACAGTCAGGTACATCCCCATGGGTTCTGGATTCTGGAGCTTCTTTTCATATGTCTTCTCATTCTTCCACTTTGTCCTCTCTTCGATCGCTGGATTCTCCTGTTCATGTCTTCACTGCTGATGGTACTCCACTTTCTGTTGCTAGTAGAGGCAATCTTTCCACTCCTTCTTATTCTGTTCCTGATGTTGCTCATGTTCCTCGACTTACCATGAATCTGTTTTCTGCTGGTCAACTTACTGATTCTGGTTGTCGTGTCATCCTTGACGTTGACTCTTGTTCTGTCCAGGACCGTCGCACGCACACTCTGGTTGGGGCTGGCCCTCGCCGTGATTCTCAGGGTCTTTGGGAGTTGGACTGGCTTCATGTTCCTTCCGCTGCCACCACCATCGCCAGTTCCTCCGCTTCTGTTGCCTCTGTTACTGGTTCCTTCAAGCAGTGGCATCATCGACTTGGTCATCTGTGTGGTTCTCGGTTGTCGTCTTTAGTTCGTCGAGGTCTTCTGGGGTCTGTCTCAGGAGATGTCTCTTTAGAGTGTCAGGGTTGTCGTCTTGGCAAGCAGATTCAGTTACCATATTCACATAGTGAGTCAGTGTCTAAGCGTCCTTTCGATTTAGTCCATTCTGATGTATGGGGTCCTGCTCCTTTCGCTTCGAAAGGTGGTCATAAATACTATATTATTTTCATAGATGATTTCTCTCGTTACACATGGCTTTATTTCATGACTTCTCGTAGTGAGGTGTTGTCTATTTATAAGCGTTTTGCTGCCATGGTTCATACTCAGTTTTCTTCAACCATTCGTGTTTTTCGTGCTGACTCCGCTGGCGAGTATATCTCTAAGATGTTGCGTTGTGTCCTTGCTGAGCAGGGTACTCTTGCCCAGTTCTCTTGTCCTGGTGCTCATGCTCAGAATGGCGTGTCTGAGAGCAAGCATCGCCACCTTCTTGAGACGGCTCGTGCGATGATGATCGCCGCCTCTCTTCTGCCTCATTTTTGGGCCGAGGCTATCTCCACTTCCGCCTATCTCATCAACCTTCAGCCGTCTGCTGCTTTGCAGGGTGGCGTTCCTTTTGAGCATCTTTTTGATCGTTCTCCCGATTATTCGATGCTTCGCTTGTTTGGTTGTGTTTGCTATGCTCTTCTTGCCCCTCGCGAACGCACCAAACTGACCGCTCAGTCTGTTGAGTGTGTCTTCTTAGGCTACAGTGATGAGCATAAGGGCTATCGTTGTTGGGATCCTATCGGTCGTCGGATGCGTATCTCTCGAGACGTGACTTTTGATGAGTCTCGTCCCTTCTACCCACGCCCATCTTCCTCGATTTTTTCAGTGGAGGATATCTCTTTCCTCACTTTTCCTGACTCACCTATCACCCCTGTCGCGCATGTGCCTATTCGTTCCACTCCCTCTGCTTCTTCACCTCTAGTCGATTTGCAGCCACCATCTTCTCCGGTCTCCTCGCCTAGCATGTCACAGGATTCTACACCTTCATCTCCGGTGACTTCTTCGTCACCACCCCCCGATCCTACCTTGGCGATTCCTCCTTCTATTGTTCCATCTTTTCCTCAGCATTACACTCGTCGTTCACGACCTGTGGATGCCTCCTCGGATGAGTCGTCCTCTTCCTCTCAGCCTACTTATGGCTTGCGTTCTCGTCCGCCTGTTGATCGCTTTGGATTTCCCACCGCTGGTGCTGCTGTTCTTGAGCCGACTTCTTATCGTCAGGCTGTTGTTCATCCTGAATGGCAGTTTGCGATGGCAGAGGAGATTGCTGCTCTTGAACGCACTGGTACCTGGGATCTTGTTTCTCTTCCTCCCGGAGTCCGTCCCATCACTTGTAAGTGGGTCTACAAGGTTAAGACTCGCTCCGATGGTTCTCTTGAGCGTCGCAAAGCTCGTCTTGTGGCTCGTGGTTTTCAGCAGGAGCATGGTCGTGATTATGACGAGACTTTTGCTCCTGTGGCCCATATGACCACTGTTCGTACACTTCTTGCCGTTGCCTCTGCACGCCACTGGTCTATATCTCAGCTTGATGTTAAGAATTCCTTTCTTAATGGTGAGCTGCGTGAGGAGGTGTACATGCAGCCACCACCTGGGTATTCTGTTCCTGATGGCATGGTATGTCGTCTTCATCGCTCTCTCTATGGCCTTAAGCAAGCCCCTCGCGCCTGGTTTGAGCGTTTTGCCTCTGTGGTCACTACTGCTGGTTTTTCAGCAAGTGCTCATGATCCAGCATTGTTTATTCACCTTTCTCCTCGTGGTCGGACTCTTCTTCTTCTCTATGTTGATGACATGATCATCACTGGGGATGACCCCGAGTATATTGCCTTTGTAAAGGCCCGTCTTAGTGAGCAATTTCTTCTGTCTGATCTTGGACCTCTTCGCTACTTTCTTGGGATTGAAGTCTCTTCTACCTCTGATGGTTTTTTTATATCCCAGGAAAAGTATATCCAGGATCTTCTTGCTCGTGCTGCTCTTACTGACGAGCGCATTGTGACTCCTATGGAGCTCAATGTTCACCTCCGTGCTACTGATGGTGATCCTCTCCCTGACCCGACGCGTTATCGTCATCTCGTTGGCAATCTTGTCTATCTAGCTGTCACTCGTCCGGACATCTCTTATCCGGTTCATATTCTGAGTCAGTTTGTCTCTGCTCCCACATCGGTTCACTATAGTCATCTCCTTCGTGTTCTTCGATATCTTCGGGGCACGATCTCTCACCGTCTATTCTTTCCTAGCTCTAGTTCTTTACAGCTTCAGGCCTATTCGGATGCTACGTGGGCTAGTGATCCTTCTGATCGCCGTTCACTTTCTGCTTACTGTGTTTTTCTTGGCGGTTCTCTCATTGCCTGGAAGACGAAGAAACAGATTGCAGTTTCCCGTTCGAGTGCTGAGGCTGAGTTGCGAGTCATGGCTCTTTTGACGGCAGAGGTGACTTGGTTACGGTGGTTACTTCAGGATTTTGGTGTTTCTGTCACTACACCGACTCTGCTCTTATCTGACAGTACAGGTGCTATTAGCATTGCGCGTGATCCAGTGAAGCATGAGCTCACCAAGCATATTGGTGTTGATGCTTTCTATGTGCGCGCTGGTGTGCAGGATCAGGTTATTGCTCTTCAGTATGTGCCTTCCGAGTTACAGTTGGCGGATTTCCTGACGAAGGCCCAGACTAGAGCACAACATGGTTTTTATCTCTCCAAACTCAGTGTTGTTCCTCCATCATGAGTTTGAGGGGGGGTGTTAGAGTTATACTATAAGTCATGTACCCCTTTGTATTTATCCCGTTGTATAAGGGGTTTCCTGCATATGTCCCACACCTGTACATGTATATATATCGGCCTATGGCCTCATGGGAATACAAGTTGCTTATTCCTAACAGGGTCTACCCATGCCCAATGGAGGGAATAGTATCTATTCACGCACTGTTCGGCTCTCTAAGTAAGATCACTGTTCACGCACTGTTTTGGCCGTTTTTCTTTTTTTTTTGCCACGAGCTCCACAGATGTTCAAATGAGATGAAATTTTCTACGCACATCCTGCACTCAAACATCTTTCAAGAAAAAAAATGAGTTTTTTTATGGTGTTACTGTTCTGAATTGGATTGCATAAATGGTACTCCCTACTTTAGTGATCTAAACACTCTTATATTTTTTTTACGGATGGAGTATAAGATTAAATCTTTTGTGTATCTCTGTACACGTTTGCATAGTTCATCATGAACTAGCACCACAGACCAGCTTATGAGTTGCTCCAAGAAACTCAGTACCTTGTTTGGGTGATAGTGCTATGAAACTTGGCGGGGTTCCTTTTGTGACTCAGCTGCCAATTTAGTGCGGCGGAAATAACCACATGTCCTTGATTGATTTGTAGTTATGTAGTTGGTTGTTACAGAATGCAGTACCTTGGTTGTGAAGATAATAAAAATTATGACAATGTTGTGCAGGGGTAGTAACAAGAGAAGATCGCTTTGAGATGAAGGAAGCAAGTGAGGCAAAGTGAGTTATTCTTTGGTCGTGTATTTAGTTAGTTAGCTACTCCTGGTAGCTAATAAGTGGTTACTCTTTGGACTTTGGTGGTGTATGTATCCAAATACACGGAATGGTAGCTGAGATTCAGATCTGACAGCCATCACTCGCTCACTCACTCACTGCTCTACTCAACCAGTGGAGTATTTCATCACTCACTCACTCACTCACTCACTGTATATGTCTCTTCCGTGTTTTCTCACTCGCTCACTCACTCACTGCCCTGTCGATCTTCTTCTTTGCTAATTGTTGCCCGGACAAAACTGGTGGTCGGTTCCTTGATAAAATAAACCAGCTAGCTGTTAGTAGCCCTTGTATAAGTGGTCGTTTGATGATGTTATTTTTAAATTTTATTTTATGTTTTTGGTGAGCTTTTTAAAATAAATAAGAGTCATTTTCACAAAAAAGAAACTCATATGATGATGACGAAACATAACGTTAGAAGATGACGTAGAGCGGCATGTGTAGTTCGGATTAGGTCGCCACACACGCGCGGCCATGGAGGGATCCATGGAGGGAGAAGTATCCACGACGCTCGAGACAAGGACATGGATTAGATTAGATGGATACCAAATAGACGGACTTCAATTGTTTGTACATCGTGGCTGGGTGGACGTTAGCTAGAATTATATATAAAAAAAGTACATGGTGGTACAAGTAGTAGCAGTACTAGTACTAGTGGTAAAATTAAGAAATGCAACCACCCCCAGCATATAAAAATAAAAAGCAGCACAAATCAAAGGCAGACAGCAATGTGAATTTTCATATGATAGACTTGGTTTGGGGGCACTGTGCATTGCACTGCAATGGTGGTTTGATTTTTCAACCTAAAATGGAGAAGAAGGACGGCTTGTGATCTACTGCTTGACTTGTTGTCGTGTGGGCCGGTGTGTCACGTGTTTGATTATTTGGCAGAAAGGAGGCTACACACGGTACATATTCAAGTACGCAAAATATTATGGAGGATGAAATACAGTGGCTCTGAATTTGCTTCTCCGCTCTTTAATTTGTCTATAAAAATATACCCTTTGGATCCCTTTTGCAATGATTAAAAAACAACGATTGTATTGTTTGTGTCCTTCATCCTTACAATGAGAAGACAACAGAATGATTGCATGGTTAATTGCAGATAGAACAAAAACTGGCCACTGGCTCCTGGACAAATAAATAAAACCTGGCTTGGCTGAGCTGCTGGTCTGTCTCTATATTATGTATGTAACTCATGGATGATACTCCCCCCCCCCCCACCCACACACACACACACACAATATAAGATCGTTTCTCAAGCTAATATAGCTTAAAAATGATCTAATATTTTGGAACGGAGGGATTAGTAAAAAGAGTCAGCTAAATTAAACATGATCATGAAATGGGTGACAAAATGTAAAATATAAAGATGAGGTAGTAGCAGTACATGTGTGTAGTTGGGATTTGATCGCCACACCCACACCCACACCCTTGGAGCAATCGAACCATGGATCCGACGACAACGACGTGTGGTGCCTCTGTGACAGGGACGGGTTGAGATCCTCTATAGTATTGTACGGTGTTGTAATGTCAACGACACATAGGTTTCGATCCATACAACAACCGTATTACACGATACGTTACCGCAGAGCATCCCAACCCGACTGATAGGGACACAGATATGGACTGATACCAAATGGACCGCTCAATTGTTTGTACCAAATGGATGGGGCTCATTTTTCTTGTACGTGGTACTCTCACAACTACTAGTGGTAAATTTAAGAAATGCCACCACCACCATAAAAAGAGATCAAGGCAGACAGCGATGTGGATCTTTTGGGTTGCCTGTTTTTTCAACCTCTCTCTTCACTTTGCGCTTGACTTGTTGTGTTGTGGCACGTGTTTGCTTACTTACCGGGGACAAAGCCGAGCTACAGTCTTCAGTCCCCATCGCCGCTTTGCAATATATACACGGTACATACTGCACCCCATGTCACTCTCACCTGTGGAAAGTATTGTGCATGCCATATGTAGGAGGAAAGACTGTCGTGGACTTAACATAGCAGATGCCCTAGCAAGAGGACTTAGGTGTGGAGCCGTCACCGCTAGGTTAACTTGAAGGGGTTAAAACGGGACAAAGGACACAGAGAGTTTTACCCAGGTTCGGCCCCTCTCAACGAGGTAAAAGTTTACTCCTACTTTAGATTGTATTGCTTGGGTTTCGATTACTAGGGAACGAATACCCTTGACCTAGTTCTCGATCTGTTGTTTCTTGAGTTGACCCGCCGCCGGATCACCCCTTTATATACATAGGTTGACACCCGACGGCTTACAGAGTCCCGGCCGGCTCATACACAACGTGTCCGGCTCGATGACCAAACTAAGCTTGCCTTAACATACAAGTTAAACATATGGCTGTTTATACCCATGGGCCTCAAGTCACCTCCAGGTCTTGGGCCTTTAGTAAGCTTGCTTTAACAACCGCCATCTTTAACATCTTCTTGGGCCTTCTCATCATGAGTCGTGAGTGTATGACCCGGCCCCTCTTGGGCGGGTCATACCTAATAGTTATATCCCTAACATTAGGCCCCAGGTTGATTTGAAATTGTTCATATCAATCTTCAGTACCTGATTTAGAAAAATCCTCCATCATCAATCTTTAAGAAATCTTATAACCCGCCATGACGTCAGCTCGCAGAATTGTATTAACCCGCCATGACGTCATCTCGCATTAATCTCACACGAAGCCCAATCATCTCACTATATCTTCATCTTTAATGGACCTCCCAAAAATCAAGGCATCCGTGCAACCACATAATCATTTTTCAGCCTCCTCGATTCCCGCGCATGCTTTTATCCATCTCCTTATAAATAGGACATGGGTCCTTTTCAGTTTCCCCCCTTGCCTCCTCGTCTTTGTCTTCCTCCTCGCAACACCCTCACGTGCCCGAGCTCCGCCACCGCCGTCCTTCGTCGACTGCCTCAACTCCGGCCGCTGCATCAACCTGAACCGACCAGAAATTGCTGCGCTTCTCCGCTCGTTCAACAACATCAGTAAGTACTCCAACTCCTCTTGTGTCAGATCTCCATTAGGGTTTGCCCTAGTTCGTTGAAGTTCATCACTTCTCTTCATCTTCCTCTCCCAAATCGTGTAACTTGATCTGAATATGGTACTGTCATTATGCGGTAGTAGTTTCTAGCCCCTTTTCAATCATAGTAAACACCTTCTATGTACAAGATCCCATCTGAGCACCTGAATCCTTTCTGCTGTCGCAACGTTAGGTTTACCATTTATTTTATTTTTCTGAACTGCTGTAGATCCAAAGCAATAGAACTAATCTGTAAAACCTGTTTGTCCAACACTTAGCAAAAATTTACTCATAGGCTCATCACCTGAATCCTTTCTGCTGTCGCAACGTTAGGTTTACCATTTATTTTATTTTTCTTAACTGTTGTAGATCCAAAGCAATAGAACTAATCTGTAAAACCTGTTTGTCCAACACTTAGCAAAAATTTACTCATAGGCTCATAACCATTAGCCCTCCACGACGGTTTAAGTAGTAATACGTAACCCGCAAGATTTACACCGGCTTAAATCTGAATTTTTTAAACCGCCAATGTTCATCAATGTTATCGAGACCCGGCCACACCTTGCCGTCTTAAAATGCTTTCTTAACTTTCATAATAATTCTTCATCTGAACTGGGCGGCTTATCATTCGCCGTTATATCTTTTTTAGGCCAAAAATGACCAATACTATCACCTCCTGCAACTGGGTTCCTTCCATTGTAACGGAGCAGACACTTATGGAGTATGTTGACACTGGCATCTTAGCCGCCAAAGAGGTCATCCACTGGCGTGCCCCAGAACCGGGCGTAGCCAAACCTCAACCTAAGGAAAATGAGGTCATAGTATTTGCTGACCATATAAATCGGGGCTTCTCCCTGCCTGGGTCAAAATTCTTCCGCGATGTGTTACATTTCCTTCAGCTCCATCCTCAAGACATTGGACCCAATTTGTGTCTAACATCTGCAATTTCCAAGTTTTTTGTGAAGCGTACCTTCAAGAAGAACCCAACGTTGACCTCTTCAGAGAGTATTTTTATTTGAACCGCCAGAATGAGTTCACAGATGGTCCCAGCCTAGAACTTGGTGGGATTTCTATTCGGCGTCGAAGAGATGCAGTTTTCCCTACGGCCAAGCTTCCCAGTCATCCCAAAGACTGGAACCAGACTTGGTTTTACTGCCAAGACACTTCTCTGTTGGGAATCGTAGCATAATTTAAAATTTTCCTACGCTCACCAAGATGCATCTATGGAGTCTACTAGCAACGAGGGGAAAGGAGTGCATCTACATACCCTTGTAGATCGCGAGCGGAAGCGTTCCAATGAACGTGGATGACGGAGTCGTACTCGCCGTGATCCAAATCACCGATCACCGAGTGCCGAACGGACGGCACCTCCGCGTTCAACACACGTACGGTGCAGAGACGTCTCCTCCTTCTTGATCCAGCAAGGGGGAAGGAGAGGTTGATGGAGATCCAGCAGCACGACGGCGTGGTGGTGGATGTAGCGGGTCTCCGACAGGGCTTCGCCGAGCTTCTGCGAGAGAGAGAGAGGTGTTGCAGGGGAGGAGGGAGGCGCCCAAGGCTGTGTGTTGCTGCCCTCCCTCCCCCCCTTTATATAGGCCCCCTGGGGGGGCGCCAGCCCCTGGAGATGGGATCTCAAGGGGGGGCGGCGGCCAAAGGGGGGAAAGGGTTGCCTTGCCCCCCAAGGCAAGGGGGAAGCCCCCCCCCACCCTAGGGTTCCCAACCCTAGGCGCATGGGGGGAGGCCCATGGGGGGTGCCCAGCCCACTAGGGGCTGGTTCCCTTCCACTTTCAGCCCACGGGGCCCTTCAGGATAGGTGGCCCCACCCGGTGGACCCCCGGGACCCTTCCGGTGGTCCCGGTACAATACCGGTAACCCCCGAAACTTTCCCGGTGGCCGAAACTGGACTTCCTATATATAATTCTTCACCTCCGGACCATTCCGGAACCTCTCGTGACGTCCGGGATCTCATCCGGGACTCCGAACAACTTTCGGGTTTCCGCATACATATATCTCTACAACCCTAGCGTCACCGAACCTTAAGTGTGTAGACCCTACGGGTTCGGGAGACATGCAGACATGACCGAGACGCCTCTCCGGTCAATAACCAACAGCGGGATCTGGATACCCATGTTGGCTCCCACATGTTCCACGATGATCTCATCGGATGAACCACGGTGTCGAGGATTCAATCAATCCCGTATGCAATTCCCTTTGTCAATCGGTATGTTACTTGCCCGAGATTCGATCATCGGTATCCCAATACCTTGTTCAATCTCGTTACCGGCAAGTCTCTTTACTCGTACCGCAATGCATGATCCCGTGACTAACGCCTTAGTCACATTGAATCCCAATCTCGATCCGTGCCAACCCAACAGACACTTTCGGAGATACCCGTAGTGCACCTTTATAGTCACCCAGTTACGTTGTGACGTTTGGCACACCCAAAGCACTCCTACGGTATCCGGGAGTTGCACGATCTCATGGTCTAAGGAAAAGATACTTGACATTGGAAAAGCTCTAGCAAACGAAACTACACGATCTTTTATGCTATGCTTAGGATTGGGTCTTGTCCATCACATCATTCTCCTAATGATGTGATCCCGTTATCAATGACATCCAATGTCCATAGTCAGGAAACCATGACTATCTGTTGATCAACGAGCTAGTCAACTAGAGGCTTACTAGGGACACGTTGTGGTCTATGTATTCACACATGTATTACGATTTCCGGACAATACAGTTATAGCATGAACAATAGACAATTACCATGAACAAAGAAATATAATAATAACCATTTATTATTGCCTCTAGGGCATATTTCCAACAGTCTCCCACTTGCACTAGAGTCAATAATCTAGTTACATTGTGATGAATCGAACACCCATTGCGTCCTGGTGTTGATCATGTTTTTCCCTAGGGAGAGGTTTAGTCAACGGATCTGCTACTTTCAGGTCCGTATGTACTTTACAAATATCTATGTCTCCATTTTGAACACTTTCACGAATGGAGTTGAAGCGACGCTTGATATGCCTGGTCTTCCTGTGAAACCTGGGCTCCTTCGCAAGGGCAATAGCTCCAGTGTTGTCACAGAAGAGAGTCATCGGGCCCGACGCATTGGGAATCACCCCTAGGTCGGTAATGAACTCCTTCATCCAGACTGCTTCCTGTGCTGCCTCCGAGGCTGCCATGTATTCCGCTTCACATGTAGATCCCGCCACGACGCTTTGCTTGCAACTGCACCAGCTTACTGCTCCTCCATTCAAAATATACACATATCCGGTTTGTGACTTCGAGTCATCCAGATCTGTGTCGAAGCTAGCATCGACGTAACCCTTTACGACGAGCTCTTCGTCACCTCCATAAACGAGAAACATATCCTTAGTCCTCTTCAGGTACTTTAGGATGTTCTTGACCGCTGTCCAGTGTTCCATGCCGGGATTACTTTGGTACCTTCCTACCAAACTTACGACAAGGTTTACATCAGGTCTGGTACACAGCATGGCATACATAATAGACCCTATGGCCGAGGCATAGGGGATGACACTCATCTTTTCTCTATCTTCTGCCGTGGTCGGGCATTGAGCCGTGCTCAACTGCACACCTTGCAATACAGTCAAGAACCCCTTCTTGGACTGATCCATATTGAACTTCTTCAATATCTTTTCAAGGTATGTACTTTGTGAAAGACCAATGAGGCGTCTTGATCTATCTCTATAGATCTTGATGCCTAATATATAAGCAGCTTCTCCAAGGTCCTTCATTGAAAAACACTTATTCAAATAGGCCTTTATACTTTCCAAGAATTCTATATCATTTCCCATCAATAATATGTCATCCACATATAATAAGAGAAATGCTACAGAGCTCCCACTCACTTTCTTGTAAACACAGGCTTCTCCATAAGTCTGTGTAAACCCAAACGCTTTGATCATCTCATCAAAGCGAATGTTCCAACTCCGAGATGCTTGCACCAGCCCATAAATTGAGCGCTGGAGCTTGCATACTTTGTTAGCACTCTTAGGATCGACAAAACCTTCCGGCTGCATCATATACAACTCTTCCTTAAGGAAGCCGTTAAGGAATGCCGTTTTGACGTCCATCTGCCATATCTCATAATCATAGTATGCGGCAATTGCTAACATGATTCAGACGGACTTCAGCTTCGCTACGGGTGAGAAAGTCTCATCGTAGTCAACCCCTTGAACTTGTCGATAACCCTTAGCGACAAGTCGAGCTTTGTAGATGGTCACATTACCATCCGCGTCTGTCTTCTTCTTAAAGATCCATTTGTTTTCTATGGCTCGCCGCTCATCGGGCAAGTCAGTCAAAGTCCATACTTTGTTTTCATACATGGATTCTATCTCGGATTTCATGGCTTCTAGCCATTTGTCGGAATCCGGGCCCGCCATCGCTTCTTCATAGTTCGAAGGTTCACCGTTGTCTAACAACATGATTTCCAGGACAGGGTTGCCGAACCACTCTGGTGCGGAACGTGTCCTTGTGGACCTACGAAGTTCAGTAACTTGATCCGAAGCTTCATGATCATCATCATTAACTTCCTCCCCAGTCGGTGTAGGCACCACGGGAACATTTTCCCGCGCTGCGCTACTTTCCGGTTCGGAAGGGGTGACTATCACCTCATCAAGTTCCACTTTCCTCCCACTCATTTCTTTCGAGAGAAACTCCTTCTCCAGAAAGGACCCGTTTTTGGCAACGAAGATCTTGCCTTCGGATCTGAGGTAGAAGGTATACCCAATAGTTTCCTTAGGGTATCCTATGAAGACGCATTTTTTCGACTTGGGTTCGAGCTTTTCAGGTTGAAGTTTCTTGACATAAGCATCGCATCCCCAAACTTTTAGAAACGACAGCTTAGGTTTCTTCCCAAACCATAATTCATACGGTGTCGTCTCAACGGATTTCGACGGAGCCCTATTTAAAGTGAATGCGGCAGTCTCTAAAGCATAACCCCAAAATGAGAGCGGTAAATCGGTAAGAGACATCATAGATCGCACCATATCCAATAGAGTGCGATTACGACGTTCGGACACACCATTTCTCTGAGGTGTTCCAGGCGGCGTGAGTTGTGAAACGATTCCATATTTCCTTAAGTGTGTACCAAATTCGTGACTTAAATATTCTCCACCACGATCTGATCGTAAGAATTTTATTTTCCTGTCACGTTGATTCTCAACTTCACTCTGAAATTCCTTGAACTTTTCAAAGGTTTCAGACTTGTGTTTCATTAGGTAGACATACCCATATCTACTTAAATCGTCAGTGAGAGTGAGAACATAACGATATCCTCCGCGAGCCTCAACACTCATTGGACCGCACACATCGGTATGTATGATTTCCAATAAGTTGGTTGCTCGCTCCATTGTTCCGGAGAACGGAGTCTTGGTCATCTTACCCATGAGGCATGGTTCGCACGTGTCAAATGATTCGTAATCAAGAGACTCCAAAAGTCCATCTGCATGGAGCTTCTTCATGCGCTTGACACCAATGTGACCAAGGCGGCAGTGCCACAAGTATGTGGGACTATCGTTATCAACTTTACATCTTTTGGTATTCACACTATGTACATGTGTAACATCACGCTCGAGATTCATCAAAAATAAACCATTGACCAGCGGGGCATGACCATAAAACATATCTCTCAAATAAATAGAACAACCATTATTCTCGGATTTAAATGAGTAGCCATCTCGAATTAAACGAGATCCAGATACAATGTTCATGCTCAAAGCTGGCACTAAATAACAATTATTAAGGTTTAAAACTAATCCCGTAGGTAGATGCAGAGGTAGCGTGCCGACGGCGATCACATCGACCTTGGAACCATTCCCGACGCGCATCGTCACCTCGTCCTTCGTCAGTCTCTGTTTATTCCGTAGTTCCTGTTTTGAGTTACAAATATGAGCAACTGCACCGGTATCAAATACCCAGGAGCTACTACGAGTACTGGTAAGGTACACATCAATTACATGTATATCACATATACCTTTGGTGTTGCCGGCCTTCTTCTTGTCCGCTAAGTATTTGGGGCAGTTCCGCTTCCAGTGACCACTTCCCTTGCAATAAAAGCACTCAGTTTCTGGCTTGGGTCCATTCTTTGACTTCTTCCCGGCAACTGGCTTACCGGGCGCGGCAACTCCCTTGCCGTCCTTCTTGAAGTTCTTCTTACCCTTGCCCTTCTTGAACTTAGTGCTTTTATTCACCATCAACACTTGATGTTCTTTTCTGATCTCTACCTCAGCTGATTTCAGCATTGAATATACCTCAGGAATGGTCTTTTCCATCCCCTGCATATTGAAGTTCATCACAAAGCTCTTGTAGCTTGGTGGAAGCGACTGGAGAATTCTGTCAATGACCGCGTCATCCGGGAGATTGACTCCCAGCTGAGACAAGCGGTTATGTAACCCAGACATTCTGAGTATGTGCTCACTAACAGAACTGTTCTCCTCCATTTTACAGCTGAAGAACTTGTCGGAGACATCATATCTCTCGACCCGGGCATGAGCTTGGAAAACCATTTTCAGCTACTCGAACATCTCATATGCTCCATGTTTCTCAAAACGCTTTTGGAGACCCGGTTCTAAGCTGTAAAGCATGCCGCACTGAACGAGGGAGTAATCATCAGCACGTGTTTGCCAAGCGTTCATAACGTCTTGGTTCTCTGGGATTGGTGCTTCACCTAGCGGTGCTTCTAAGACATAATCTTTCTTGGCTACGATGAGGATGAGCCTCAGGTTCCGGACCCAGTCCGTATAATTGCTGCCATCATCTTTCAGCTTGGTTTTCTCTAGGAACGCGTTGAAATTGAGGACAACGTTGGCCATTTGATCTACAAGACATAGTGTAAAGATTTTAGACTAAGTTCATGATAGTTAAGTTCATATAATCAAATTATTTAATGAACTCCCACTCAGATAGACATCCCTCTAGTCATCTAAGTGAAACATGATCCGAGTTAACTAGGCCGTGTCCGATCATCACGTGAGACGGACTAGTCAAGATCGGTGAACATCTACATTTTGATCGTATCTTCTATACGACTCATGCTCGACCTTTCGGTCCTCCGTGTTCCGAGGCCATGTCTGTACATGCTAGGCTCGTCAAGTCAACCTAAGTGTATTGCGTGTGTTCCGAGGCCATGTCTGTACATGCTAGGCTCGTCAACACCCGTTGTATTCGAACGTTAGAATTTATCACACCCGATCATCACGTGGTGCTTCGAAACAACGAACCTTCGCAACGGTGCACAGTTAGGGGGAACACTTTTCTTGAAATTTTCATAAGGGATCATCTTACTTACTACCGTCGTGCTAAGCAAATAAGATGCAAAAACATGATAAACATCACATGCAATCAAATAGTGACATGATATGGCCAATATCATTATGCTCCTTTGATCTCCATCTTCGGGGCACCATGATCATCTTCGTCACCGGCATGACACCATGATCTCCATCATCATGATCTCCATCATTGTGTCTTCATGAAGTCGTCACGCCAACGATTACTTCTACTTCTATGGCTAACGCGTTTAGCAACAAAGTAAAGTAATTTACATGGCGTTATTCAATGACACGCAGGTCATACAAAATAATAAAGAAAACTCCTATGGCTCCTGCCGGTTGTCATACTCATCGACATGCAAGTCTTGATTCCTATTACAAGAATATGATCAATCTCATACATCACATATATCATTCATCACATCTTCTGGCCATATCACATCACATAACACATGCTGCAAAAACAAGTTAGACGTCCTCTAATTGTTGTTGCAAGTTTTTACGTGGTTTGTAGGTTTCTAGCAAGAATGTTTCTTAGCTACGTATGACCACAACGTGATTTGCCAATTTCTATTTACCCTTCATAAGGACCTTTTCATCGAATCCGTTCCGACTAAAGTAGGAGAGACAGACACCCGCTAGCCACCTTATGCAACTAGTGCATGTCAATCGGTGGAACCTGTCTCACGTAAGCGTACGTGTAAGGTCGGTCCGGGCCGCTTCATCCTACAATGCCACCGAAACAAGAAAAGACTAGTAGCGGCAAGAAGAATTGGCAAACTCAACGCCCACAACTGCTTTGTGTTCTACTCGTGCATAGTAACTACGCATACGCCTGGCTCATGATGCCACTGTTGGGAATCGTAGCATAATTTAAAATTTTCCTACGCTCATCAAGATGCATCTATGGAGTCTACTAGCAACGATAGGAAAGGAGTGCATCTACATACCCTTGTAGATCGCGAGCGGAAGCGTTCCAATGAACGTGGATGACGGAGTCGTACTCGCCGTGATCCAAATCACCGATGACCGAGTGCCGAACGGACGGCACCTCCGCGTTCAACACACGTACGGTGCAGCGACGTCTCCTCCTTCTTGATCCAGCAAGGGGGAAGGAGAGGTTGATGGAGATCCAGCAGCACGACGGCGTGGTGGTGGATGTAGCGGGTCTCCGACAGGGCTTCGCCGAGCTTCTGCGAGAGAGAGAGAGGTGTTGCAGGGGAGGAGGGAGGCGCCCAAGGCTGTGTGTTGCTGCCCTCCCTCCCCCCCTTTATATAGGCCCCCTAGGGGGGCGCCAGCCCCTGGAGATGGGATCTCAAGGGGGGGCGGCGGCCAAAGGGGGGAAAGGGTTGCCTTGCCCCCCAAGGCAAGGGGGAAGCCCCCCCCCCACCCTAGGGTTCCCAACCCTAGGCGCATGGGGGGAGGCCCATGGGGGGCGCCCAGCCCACTAGGGGCTGGTTCCCTTCCACTTTCAGCCCACGGGGCCCTCCGGGATAGGTGGCCCCACCCGGTGGACCCCCGGGACCCTTCCGGTGGTCCCGGTACAATACCGGTAACCCCCGAAACTTTCCCGGTGGCCGAAACTAGACTTCCTATATATAATTCTTCACCTCCGGACCATTCCGGAACCTCTCGTGACGTCCGGGATCTCATCCGGGACTCCGAACAACTTTCGGGTTTTCGCATACATATATCTCTACAACCCTAGCGTCACCGAACCTTAAGTGTGTAGACCCTACGGGTTCGGGAGACATGCAGACATGACCGAGACGCCTCTCCGGTCAATAACCAACAGCGGGATCTGGATACCCATGTTGGCTCCCACATGTTCCACGATGATCTCATCGGATGAACCACGGTGTCGAGGATTCAATCAATCCCGTATGCAATTCCCTTTGTCAATCGGTATGTTACTTGCCCGAGATTCGATCGTCGGTATCCCAATACCTTGTTCAATCTCGTTACCGGCAAGTCTCTTTACTCGTACCGCAATGCATGATCCCGTGACTAACGCCTTAGTCACATTGAGCTCATTATGATGATGCATTACCGAGTGGGCCCAGAGATACCTCTCCGTCACACGGAGTGACAAATCCCAGTCTCGATCCGTGCCAACCCAACAGACACTTTCGGAGATACCCGTAGTGCACCTTTATAGTCACCCAGTTACGTTGTGACGTTTGGCACACCCAAAGCACTCCTACGGTATCCGGGAGTTGCATGATCTCATGGTCTAAGGAAAAGATACTTGACATTGGAAAAGCTCTAGCAAACGAAACTACACGATCTTTTATGCTATGCTTAGGATTGGGTCTTGTCCATCACATCATTCTCCTAATGATGTGATCCCGTTATCAATGACATCCAATGTCCATAGTCAGGAAACCATGACTATCTGTTGATCAACGAGCTAGTCAACTAGAGGCTTACTAGGGACACGTTGTGGTCTATGTATTCACACATGTATTACGATTTCCGGACAATACAATTATAGCATGAACAATAGACAATTACCATGAACAAAGAAATATAATAATAACCATTTATTATTGCGTCTAGGGCATATTTCCAACATTCTCCACCTGATGAGAACCCTCTGCCGGGTTTCTGCGAGGACCAGCTTAGCCCAGTGCACCCCCTTCCAGGCCGGCTCACGACCGCTGAGCGAGCCAAGTACCGAGCCACTTTCTCTAAGATAAGGGCCTTGCTTGCTAACGGATTGAGACCCGATGCCAGACCCGGAATAGTGGGGGAGGAGAGTTATCCTCCGGCTTACCCAACACTCCAGCTCGCAAACGCCGGAAAGAGGTGCCTCAAACTTCAAACTATTCTTATCCCAAGGCAGGTCTTATTCGCCATCCACTTAATCCTTCCTACTCAAACTATCAGGGAACCTCGAATTCCTCCTCTGGCGACTCAAATGGGACTCAGCTGCCGGCTTTCAAGACTGCCCCTGGGTAATGATTTTTAACTTCATCGTTTCAGCTTCGTCAACACTTCAAATTGACCTTTATATTTCTTTCAATGGCAAGGCCAAACCAAGAAAGAAAGCCAAAACAGTCAAGCCAACCAAAAATCCCCAGGTTCCTGAGCCGGAGAACAAACCGCCAGAGTCTGAAGCTTCAATTGCAGGTGTCCGGCTTAGCTTCCGACTCGCCGATCTTGCCGATGAAGACATGAATTCCGCCGAAGGGGACCCGGTACCCGTACTCGATTGAGCCGGCCTCGGGGCCCCAGCCCGCGCCGTTGATGTAGAGCTTGCCGCGGCGACTCTTAGTCATCCGGCCTATAGTGTATCCCTTGATCCCTGCGAAGTTTCCCTTCAAGAACTCGAAACCACCGTGCGCTGGCCCCACGGTGGGCGCCAACTGTCGTGGACTTAACACGGCATAGCAAGAGGACTTAGGTGTGGAGCCATCACCGCTAGGTTAGCTTGAAGGGGTTAAAACGGGACAAAGAACACAGAGAGTTTTAACCAGGTTCGGCCCCTCTCAACGAGGTAAAAGCCTACTCCTGCATTAGATTGTATTGCTTGGGTTTCGATTACCAGGGAACGAATATCCTTAACCTAGTTCTTGATCTGTTGCTTCTTGAGTTGACCCGCCGCCGGATCACCCCTTTATATACATAGGTTGACGCCCGGCAGCTTACAGAGTCCCGACCGGCTCATACACAACGTGTCCGGCTCGGTGACCAAACTAAGCTCGCCTTAACATACAAGTTAAACATATGGCGGTTTATACCCATCGGCCTCAAGTCACCTCCGGGTCTTGGGCCTTCAGTAAGCTTGCTCTATGAACCGCCCTCTTTAACATCTTCTTGGGCTTTCTCATCATGAATCGCCAGTGGTATGACCCGGCCCCTCCTGGGCGGGTCATACCTAATAGTTATATCCCCAACAAAGACTATTCTTCGATGTGCCTCTCAAGTTTGAATCTTCAATCTAGTGCTAGTACTTTGATTCCACTCCTCCTAGGATGGGATGCAGGACACACACTTTTTCTTCCTTTTTATTCCCAGACGCAAATTTTTCAACAAAAGTTATGTTGCAAAGATTTATTGCCCTCCTTATATATACTAGCTAATTGTCAGTATGTGAGACGTCCCCGTCGACTGCGAGACACTTGTGGTGACTTTGTAAAATATCAAAATGCTATGCCGGCTCAGTCTCTTGGAGGTGCTCATGGGGGTACGGTGTGCGTGTGTGCGTTCATAAGGATAAGTCTATGCTCGTGTATGTGAGTGACTTTGATTGTATTGTGTTAAAAAACTTTACGTGACAACCGCGCGCGCGGCGGGGGGTTGGGGGTGGGGGAGGTATAGATATTTAGATTTATTTGATGCTTTGATAATATTTGCTTTGATTTGAGTATGAGTAGAGAAACACATGATTTTTTTATTTGGTTGAGGTTTTAGTCATATTTGATTTGATTTGTTTGGTCATACTTGTTACAAGTGTTGGACGTTTTAGTAACATGATTAATTTGATGTGCCTCTGGTGACTCTAGGGCGATTACGGCTTCCTTGCCTCTTGTTGGCGTCGCCGCGAGGTTTCCTATTGCCTTAGGGTGTTTGGAGGGCCCCTGTTCCGCTTTTAGGTGTCTTTCCTATTTCTTTAGGGTTTGTGTTTGTTTCCTATCACACATGTTGGTCATACTTCGTTTCCTTTCACATCTATGCCTATCAATATGTCTAATGTTCTTGTTTCTCCTAATTTAGTTCTGAACCTTGTATTTGTTCGTCGTTTTGTCGGTTTTTCTGTGAAGGACGCCCGTACTCGGATGGTCCTTCACCGACGCGATAATCCTGACGAGCTCTATCCGGTGCACTCTTTCGCCATTGCCTCCACCACCCCAGTCGCCCTCGCCGCAGGTGTCGACCTTTGGCATGCTCGTTTGGGACACCCGAACCCCACCGCTTTGCATCAAATTCTTCAGAGTTTTTCATTCTCATGCAATAAGATCGGCGACCATACTTGCGAGGCTTGTTGTCTTGGCAAGCACGTTCGTCTTCCCTTTAGCGCATCTACCACTATTTTCACTTTTCCATTTCAGTTATTGCATAGTGATGTTTGGACATCCCCGGTTGCAAGCAACACGGGCTACCTCTACTGTTTGATGATCTTAGATGATTTCTCTCATTATGTGTGGACATTCCCTCTTCGTCGCAAGTCCGACGCCCTTGCCACACTCACCGCCTTTTATTCCTATGTCACCACACAGCTCGGTCATCCTATCCTTACATTACAAATTGACAACGGAAAAGAGTTTGACAACGTCGCTGTTCGTAACCTTCTAGCCTCCCACAGCACTATCTTCCGCCTCACTTGTCCCTACACGTCCCAACAGAATGGTCGTGTCGAGCGTATTCTTCACACTCTTAATGACTGCGTCCGCACATTGCTCTTTCACTCTAACGTGCCTCTCCGGTTTTGGCCGGACGCTCTTGCCACCGCCACCTGTTAGGGAACGTAGCATGCAATTTTAAAAAAATTCCTACGCTCACGCAAGACCTATCTAGGAGATGCATAGCAACGAGAGGGGGAGAGTGTGTCTACGTACCCTCGTAGACCGAAAGCGGAAGCGTATGACAACGCGATTTATGTAGTCGAACTTCTTCTAGGTCCGGCCGATCAAGTACCGAACGTACGACACCTCCGAGTTCTGAACACGTTCAACTCGATAACGTTCCTTGCCCTCTTGATCCAGCAAGGTGTCGATGAAGTAGATGAGTTCTGTCAGCACGTCGGCGTGGTGACGGTGATGGTAAAGTGATCCGTGCAGGGCTTGGCCTAAGCACCGTGACAATATGACCGGGGGTGTAAACTGTGGAGGGTGGCGTCGCACACGGCTAGCAGTTGTTGTTCTATGTTGTAGGCATCCCCCTTCCCACGTATATATAGGTTGGAGGGGAGAGGAGGCAGCCAAGGGGGCGCCCCAAGTAGGTGGAATTCTACTTGGGGTCCTCTCCCAATTCGGCCAACCCCCTCTCCTATTCCTATTCGGAGTAGGAAGGGAAGAGGGGGAAGGGGGAATCCTATTCCCTTTTTCCTTTCCTCCTTCTATTTTCCTTCTCCAATTTGGCCAGCCCATATGAGGGGGGGGGGGGCATATGTGGCTGGTGTGTTTCCCCTCTTAGAGGGTGTTTGGTTATAGGGACTTATTGGTGTAGGGACTTAAAAAAGTCCCTATAAGTCCATCTAAACCAAACAGGAGGGACTTATAGGGACTTAAAGTGGGCATTTGGGACTTATGAAGTAAGACTCTCAAGGAGGGACTTATAGGGACTTATAGTTGTAATATGGTCTTCTAGTCCTGTTAAGTCCCAGGAACCAAAAAGGTAGGGACTTTTTAGGGACTTATAACTTATAAGTTGGGACTAAAAAAAGTCCTAGAACTTATGAACCAAACAGGGCCTTAGCCCATAAGGCACATCCACGTATACATTATAACAACCTTTGAGCTCGATATCCTGCCTATCATCTCCGGGCACTTGATGAAGTTAGAGCTTGGCAATGTAGTGTTGGATGGAGAAATTCTTGATTTTTCTAGCTCCCCTGCACTAGAGGAACTATGGATGTGGAGTTGCTATTTCAGGGCTGACACGGTCTTATCCCAATCCATCAAACGGCTGGCTATCATTGGTAGATTCAGATGAGAAAAAGAAAATTAATGATTGGGGATAAAAAAAAGACCAACCAAACTAGACTAGTGTGTTGTCTTTTTTTATATTATACTAGAAGAAAACTTCGGGAGCACCAAACGCTCAAGCCGAGATCCTGACTGCGAACTCTGCCTTGCCAACTCTCGCGCCTTGCCAACTGAGCTACGCTCAGCTCTCAATGATTGGGGATAAGGCAGTGGAGAAAACTAAAATGGAGAAGGATGCCCACTGTCCTATTTTCTTTTTCTCCGCCCCGCTGTCCTCATCGCCTTTACTGGCGTTCCCCCAGCCGAACGGCGACCGCGCCGCCGAGGGAATCTGAATCTCGACGTCTTGCTTCTCCTCTGCTCCGACTGCGGCACCCGCTACTCTGCCTCAACCCCGCCATCCGCTCGGCCCCGGAGCGCATCGCCTTTATTGCAGCCGGCGTCTCCCGCTGACCCCTCCTGCAGGTCCATCTTGGGTATGCATTTTTGGGGGCTCCTCTAGATTTTGTTAGCATGGAGTAGATCGTTTAGGTGTCGCTATTTTTTTGGGACGGGATTGAGGTCTTACCCCGTTACCCGGGCACTAATTTTTTTTTTTGAGAAATCACCACCTGAATAGTAATAGATAATATATATAGCATTTGTAAATTGTAATCTAATTGAACGAATGCATTTCAATTCTGTTACTTAGTTAATCCGTGATATATATGGACTTTGTATCTGGCTTCACAGTTCTACAGATATCAATGGAGGCTCCGTTGTGTGGTTTGGTGGACGCCATGTCCAAACTTCCCGCAAAGCTTGATGGGCTATTGCGTTATCGCCACATGCTGCCCAATGGAGCACAAGATGAGATACCTCTCATCAAGAAAGATCTCCAGAAGATGCTTACCATTCTTCAGGATGACGGCAACTCTAGAGCAATGGTCAAATGCTTGATGAAAGAGTTGCGTGAACTGTCGTATGACATCGATGACTGCATCGACCATTATGAGCACGCGGCTGATTCCATGAGTCGTCGATCTTACTTCAGAATTCCTCGCCGTCAGAATAGTTTTACTCTTAGAAACACTAAGACCACTTGGCTTCCTGAGAAGCTGAAACTGCGCCTATGGATGGCCAACAAGATCAGAGAATTTAGCGTGCGCTCGCAGGAGGCACTTCAACACTTCTATGACTATGGTGGCACGAGCACTGCTACTAGATGTGATGTGTCTTTTGGATCTTGGCATCCCACTCTGTACTATGAGGAGCATGCCAAGCACCTGCTTGTTGGTATCGATGCCCTTATGAGCAAGCTCGAAGCGTCACTGAGCAAGGATGAAGAGCACAAGCTCAAGGTGGTATCCGTTCTTGGATCAGGAGGGGTTGGTAAGACCACGCTTGTCAATGAGCTGTACCGTAAAATTGAAGGGCAATTTGAATGCCGGGCATTTGTGCGGACGTCAAAAAGGCCTGATATCAGGAGGCTTCTCATTAGCTTGCTCTCACAAGTTGCGCCGAACCATCTACCTGACAATTGGAAGGTGCATAACCTAATTGGCAGTATCAGAACACATCTCCAAGATAAGAGGTACATACTTTCACGGCAAACTATTGATTACATATGGTAATTAGAAAATGCAGATTTCTGCCATTCTGAGATATAAGGAACTGATTGTGGTATGCTAAAAGAATGGTTTTTATGATATTTTCACTTATTTTTTGTCTTTCTTGATTGATGGAGTAATATTCATTATTTTTTGGTGGACACGGGATCCTAATGTATTTTCATCATATAACATGTTACTGCAACATCTTGGTGCATGGTGCTATTTTGGGGGTTGTTTGGGGGGGTGGGGTCATAATGATTGCAAACAATTACTAGTTTTCTAAATATGAACTTACGTTATAAATTTCTGAATCTTCTATATCTTGCATCAGCGTTTTTCTTACGCAGTTCTGTACAAACACTTCATTGTTTATTCTTCTTCTTCAAAGGGACAAATCTTCTTATTTCCTATTCCTGATTTGATATTTGCTGTTAGGCTGATGACTGTGCAAAAAAAATTTATCAGGTATTTGATCGTAATTGATGATGTATGGGCTTCGTCAACATGGGAAATCGTTAAATGTGCTTTGCCGGATGGTAATTGTTGCAGTGGAATATTAGTAACAACAGAGATTGAAGATGTAGCACAGAAATGCTGTGGTTATGATTCTAACTATGTTTTCACGATCAAACCACTTGGCGACGATGATTCACGCAAGTTATTTTTATATACAGCTTTTGGTCCTCAGCATGAATGTCCGCCAGAACTCACTGAAGTTTCAAATAGTGTATTATAAGAAAATGTGGTGGTTTGCCATTAGCAACTGTTACTATTGCCAGTATTTTAGCAAGCCGGATGAACAAACAACCAGAGCACTGGAATTATGTAGATAAATCACTGGGTTATGGTTTGGGGACAAGTCCTACTTTTGAAGGGATGGAACAAGTACTCAACCTTAGTTATAATAATCTTCCTCGGCGTTTGAAGGCATGCATGTTGTATCTCAGCATATATGAAGCAGATTACATTATTTTGAAGGACGATTTGGTAAAGCAATGGACTGCTGAAGGTATTGTCTGTGAAACAGAAGAGAAAAACGTGGAGGAAATCTCAAGGAGATATTTTGATGAGCTTATAAGAAACAGAATGATCCAGCCTGTCCATTTAAATGACAACGGTGAGGTTTTATCCTGCACAGTACACCACATGGTACTTAACTTCATTGCCCACAAGTCTATAGAATAGAATTTTGTCACTGCAGTACATCATTCTCAGACAACTGCAAGACTTGCCGACAAGGTTCGTCGACTTTCTCTTCAATTTGGTAATGCAGAAGATGCAACGGCACCAACAAATATGAGGCTATCACAAGTTCGGACACTTGCCTTCTTTGGGATCTTCAAGTGTGTCCCTTCCATTGTGGAGTTTAAACTTCTTCAAGTTTTAATCCTACACTTTTGGGGTGACGAGGACGGCATCAGTTTAGATATAACTGGAATTTGGGAGCTTTATCGGTTGAGATATATGCAAGTGACATGTAACGTCATATTAGAATTACGAACCCAGATGAGGGATCTAAGATCTTTTCCGCGCTTGCTGCACCTCAAACTTCCTGCTGAGACAAGACTGCCTGATGGGATTGGCCACATGACATCGCTTCACACCCTCGGATATTTTGATCTCAGCAGTAACTCAGCAGAGAATGTCCAGAGCCTTGGCGAGTTGACAAATCTCCAGGATCTTCAGCTGGCCCGTTGTACTGTACAGACTGATAATCTGAAGAACAACATGCAATGCCTGGGGATGATTCTGGGAAAACTAAGCAATCTTAAGTCTGTAACTCTGGTACCTGCAGGCTCCTCTCATGTTGATGGTATGAGTATGAGCGTTTCGGGTGATGGTTTGAGTAGCATATCTTCTCCACCGGCCTTTCTTGAGAGGCTTGAGTTATCGCCGCATGTTTGCATCTTCTCCAGCCTCCCGGAGTGGATCGGACATCTTGCCAGGCTCTCCATTTTGAAGATCGCAGTTTGTGAGCTAGTGAAGAATGATCTTGACATTCTCAGAGGACTGCCTGGACTAACTGTTCTTTCACTGCATGTCTGCACAAAGCTTACTGAAAGGATTGTTTTCGAGAAGGCGGGATTCTCAGTTCTCAAGTACCTCAAGTTCAAGAGTAGTGTACCTTGGCTTAAGTTTGAGGCAGATGCCATGCCTAATCTTCGGAAGCTCAAGCTAGTTTTCAATGACACTGGAGTGGAACTGGAATCACATAGTACTGCACCAGTGGGCATCGAGCAATTGTTAGGCCTTGAAGACATCTCTGCAAAAATTGGGGGTGGAGGTGCTGATGCAAGGGCTGCCTTGATGACCGCTGTTAGTAGTCATCCACGCAATCCTAGAATCAACGTAAAATTGGTGGACTGTATGATTTATGCTGACGGAAGTAGCAGGTACAAATTTCCCTTTCTAAAAGACAAATCTGACCTCTTCTTCTCCATGACTTCCACCATAGATTTTCAAAGCTCCAGCACGTGTGAACACGCTTTTTTAATGATGCTAAGTAATTGCTGTCAACAGGATTTCTGTGCCACCGGAGCCATCTTCACGTTTGCCTGTCCCAGGTATAGTCATATTTCATCTCGTAGTTCATCCCCTCCGTCCCTTTTTCTTCCAACTGAATGGTTGAAATTTGGCAAAAATCCGCGCTATTATCGCAATTGGATAGCGTTTGCCAGGCCATACTGCAAAATCATGATTCCCAGTTATCAACAATAAAGAATAGCTTGTGTTTCGTAATTTCTATACTATGTTTTGGCCATCATAGTAATAATTACTTTGCATTTCAAGGGGGAACATGTCTAGAAAGAATTTGTTTTTTTAGATAATGGTCTAGAAGAACATGTGTTGATGTTTGTCGCCAAAAGACTCATCTGAAGTTAGAGTTAACAATTTTTACATGCTAAGCTATATTAAACCACATTATTTTATCTACTGCATCATGTGTGAAGGAAAATTTATATGTGCATATATGCTCTATTTGTATCCTATATGCAATTTGCATTCAAATTTATCACCCCATCTTTGAATGATTTCTATACCCTTTTTGATAAGTATATATTGCTAACTGCAAATAGATGCCACTACACGAAGTGATGTGGAGCTCAAGCTACTCAATGAAATTGAAGAACCAAAGACCCTGCCATTGCCACTTGATCAACAGGTGATACCGCCGCATCCGCAGCCGCCGCGTTACCGTGGCGTGCGGAAGCGGCCGTGGGGGCGCTACGCCGCTGAGATCCGGGACCCGGGCAAGAAGAGCCGGGTCTGGCTCGGCACCTATGACTCCGCCGAAGAAGCGGCTCGCGCCTACGATGTTGCTGCCAGAGAATATCGCGGGCCCAAAGCCAAAACTAACTTCCCCTTGACCGCAGCACCGTGGGCGACCTGTGTGAAGGCAAAGGTGGCCACCGCAAGCCACATTAGCAGCAACGAACCCTCTGCCCTCACCACCGACTCCTCCTTCGCCGCAGCACCATGGGTGTCCACAGCACCGCGGTTGAACTTGGCCGCGAGCCACAGCAGCAGCGACGAACCCTCTGCCCTCAACACCGACGACGACTCCTTCACTGCAGCACCAGGGGTGTCCACAACGCTGCGGTTGTCCTTGCCCCCAGCGTCTCCAAGCCACAGCAGCATCGAAGAGTCCCGGTATATGTGAATGATTTGGTCACGTGTGCTGTGATTAAGGAAGGAATTGTAGTATTTCGAGTAATGGTGCTGCTGTTTCACTGAATAGCTCGGTTGTGCAAACTCAATATTTTTTCCTTTTGGAAATGAGAGATTTTACCCTTTCCAATTTTCACCAAACGGATGCGTTTGAGCAGTTTCAATGTCTGGAACTTTGGATTAAGAATTGGTGGAATTGAGCAGTTTCAATGTCTGGAACTTTGGATTAAGAATTGGTGGAATACCAGCCAATCCGACACTCTCTTAACTGATATTCAGGAGAAAAGAAGTAGTACTTTGTGTTTTTCTTTTTTTGATTAAAAGAGGGGCGATTTCATTAACAAAACCAACGACATAAGTAGTACTTCCTCCGTTCCGAATTACTTGTCGCACGTATGGATGTATCTAGATGTATTTTAGTTCTAGATACATCCATTACAGCGACGAGTAATTTGAAACGGAGGGATTAGTTCACAGAAGGAAGGCTGGGATGTGGAGGACCTGCACAACAAAGAAGCCACGTGTCAAGCATCCCAAGAAACGCGCAACGCGTAAAGACAAGCTAGCTAAAATCCATGCCGTTCCTCAACCCAAACACAAGGGAGATAAAAAAAACGCAACACAATGGCGTCACCGACGAACAAACAAGGGAAGGCACGGACGACAGAGACAAGAGATCAAGCACAAGAAAAAGGAGAAGGGGACCCAAACCTTGTCACACACCGACGACCGACTCGCCCGGGCCCTCCAACCGGAGACACGCTGGCTACCCGGGACCGTGCCGCCGCGGCTCCGGCGGCTAGCCCTCTTGATCCAGCCAGCTGACCATCTCTACCCGTCTGGCCATCTGTGATATCCTACGGTGAGTCTCTGATCTTGATCGTGCATGATGCGTGTATGATTAGTGCACGGTTGAGATCAGGGGCGTCACAAGTTGGTATCAGAACCAGGTTTCCGGTCCTGTGGACCTGTGAGTAAGGCTGGATTACGAATAAGGAGGGTAGTGGCATCTTGTGCTATCACGATACAAGGTTTGTCAGAGAACAACTTTTGTCAGCTATGTTGGCAACAACGTCGGTACCAAGGGCGGGGACGAAAAGAACTAGTTTCCTGCTCGTTAAGACAAGGCAGACCGATAGACAAAGTTTTCGTCCACCGGTGGTTATCGAAATGTCATCAACAATAGTAACAGGCTTTTGCTGATAGAGTTATACACCGAGGTGTTTACACAAGCAGGGAATTATCACTGCTTAGATCATATAAATTATTTTGAAAGGTTAAATAAACCAATGGAAAGGAAAATGCGATCACTCACATGTGTCGGGTGAATATCCTTCCCAAGGACATGCAAATCATGATATACATGAGATGACATCAAGCATTTAACCATTTAGATAAAAGCGACGTCGAGGATCATGATGTTTACCCATACAACGGTGCTTTATGTTGCAATTGTTTGCCGTGTATTTATTGTTTCTTCCCCCTCCTTCTTCTCCGGTTGACCCCGAGACCACCGACGACGACCCTGAGTTCGACTACACCCCTGTCGACCAGCTTCCTCTTGAAGAGCTTCCAGGCAAGCAAAACTAAATTGAATGGGCGACGCACATTCTCAAACTAAATTGAATGCCTATGCGTGCGGGCACGATAAACTGATGCTAAATTAATATCAGATGTCAACTTTGTTCACATGGTATGGCCAGTTAGGGAGTCGTGTGGTTGGTGAACTTTCTAAAACTAAATTGTATGCCTAGACTCGCGAGTACGATGACTGACTCTAAATTAATACTCCCTCCGTTCGGAATTACTTGTCACAAAAATGGATGTATCTACAACTAAAATACATCTAGATACATTCATTTCTTGAACGAGTAATTCTGAATGAAGGGAGTATATGTCAATATTGTTCACATGCTGCGGCCAGCTAGGGAATCGCGTGGGTGGTGCACATTCTTGAGCTAAATTATATGCCTAAGTGTGCGTGCATGACAACTAACTATAAATTAGTACTCCCTCTGTCCCAAAATATAAGAACGTTTTTAACATTATTATGGGACGGAGAGGGAGTACATGTAAACTTTGTTCACAACAACTTATCTAGGAGCGTGAGCAAGAGGACAAGCGATCCGTCGTCGGTGAGGATGGTCTCTTTAAAGACGGTGTATTTCAGGACGAATAGGAGAAAGCAGCGATGGAGATGAAAGAAAGGTAATTGGGAGTTATGTAGTTGGTTGTTACACAATGCAGTACCTTTATTGTGAAGATAATAATAATGATAATGTTGTGCAGGAGTAGTAATAAGAGAAGTTTGCTTTGAGATGAAGGAAGCAAGTGAGTTATCCTTTATTCATGTATTTAGTTAGTTAGTTACTCCTGGTAGCTAATAAGTGCTTACTCTTTGGACTTTGGTGGTGTATGTATCCAAATAGTAGGAATGGTAGCCGAGATTCAGATCTGACAGCCATCACTCACTGCCACTCACTCACCGTATTAGAGCAACTCTAGCAGACCCTGCATAAATTTGATCCGCAAAACGCGTTTGCGGTTTCACGAAGATCGCGTTTGCGGCTCGAAAACTAGCGCGCCCGAACAGACCCGTATCTAAACCTACGTAATTTGAAAAAACACTTCCGCGGGAGAAATTGCACAAACATAGTTCAGCACATACTACATAGTTCATCACATGATCAGCAAACTACAAGCATAGTTATACTACATACTAAGTTAAACTAGTATTAGAGGGGTCGGATCTGACGGCAGCGAGGTCACGGCAAAATGGACGACGCCGTGGAGGAGCCGGACGCTCAACCCTCCTCGCCGGAGCTGCACAGGTCGACGTACACAGCCGCCTGCTCCGCGCGGATGCGGCGCCACTCCTCGGCCTTTTCCTTGGCGGTGAGGTTGGCGGCGACCGCCTCCCGCCACTGGAGGGCTTCGAGCTCCTCGGCGTGGCGCTGGCGCTCCGCCTCCTCGCGCACGCTCCGCTCGGCGATGGCGGCCGCAACGGCGTCGACGTCGACGATGTAGTCTTCCGGCCCGATGACTCCGCGGCAGCCGAGCGGAGCGGGCTCCTCCTTCACGGGGACGAAGGCGAACGCGTCCGGCTCCTCCGGCTCCTCCTCATCCTCCGACCACTCCCTCTTCATGGGAAGAAGGCCCGCGCCGGAGGAGGAAGAGCTCCTGGCGTACAAAAAACTCGCGGAGGAGAAGGACGCGCGCCGGCGGTTGTACTCCTCCGTCTCGTTCCGCCGGAAGCTCGCCGGTGGCGACATGCCGCGGTTGGTCCACCTCCGGGCCCCACGCTTCAGCGCGCCGTCGGATCGGACGCGCCGCTCGCGCTCCGGGTCCCTTCCGCCGCCGGATCTGCTGCTGGAGCCGCGTCCGGAGCTCCACATTCGGCCCCACATGGCGGCTGGAGGCGGGTCGGGTGGTCGCCGGCGGCGAGAAATGCAGAGAGGGGGAAGGGGAATCGCGGGGCTCGGCGGCGACGAGGGATAGGGTTTGGACCCGCAAACGAGTCGCGGAACGGCAGTTATAGCGGTCGGGGCGTGCGGTTTGCGGGCCGGGCGAGTATGCGGGCTCTGTTCTGGCCGGAAAAATGAGCCGAGCCCGCATATTTGCCGGAATTTTGCGGGTTTGCGATTTATGCGGGTCTGCTAGAGTTGCTCTTAGACTCTCACCCTGCTCTACTCCACCAGTAGTATGAGTATTTCATCAGGGAGCCAGCTGGTGTCTCTTGCTTGTTTTCTCATTCATTTTTTTGTCTAAAAGTATAGAAATGTGTCCTTTCGATCTTCTTCTTTGCAACGAAAAACAATGTAATCCATGGCTAATTGATGAAATGCTGGATGTCGGTTCCTTGATAAAATAAACCTGGCTGTTAGCAGCCCCTGTATGTAACATATGTGCTCGTCCGTTTATGCGATTCTTTTTAATTATATTTGGGTTGCTTTATGCTTCAGATGAGCGTTTATAATATATGATGATGACGAAACATTATGTTAGAAGATGACATAGCACAGCATGTGTAATTCGGATTTGATCGCCACATGCAAGCGGCCATGGACGGATCCATGGAGGGAGAAGTATCCAGCCGGCGACGACGCTCAAGACAAGGACATGGATTAGATGGATATCAAATGGACGGACGAACTTCAATTGTCTGAACATCGTGGATGGGTGGATGTTAGCTAGAATTACAATTTTTCTAGTACGTGGTGGTACAAATTAAGTAGTAGTAGTACTAGTGGTAAAATTAAGAAATGCCACCACCTTCAGCATATTAAAAATAAAAGGCAGCACAGATCAAAGCCAGACAGCGATGTGAATCTTCATATGACGGACTTGGGTTGGGGGCACGACACTGCACTGCAATGGTGGTTTGATTTTTCAACCTGAAATGGAGAAGAAGGGCGGCTCGTGGTCTGCTGCTTTACAACTGCTTGACTTGTTGTCATGTGGGCCGGTGTGGCACGTGTTTGATTATTTGGCACAAAGGAGGAGTCTCCATCGCAGCTTGGCCATACACGCTACATATTCAAGTACGTTCCACGCAAAAAACTTACGCAGGATGAAATATGGTGGCTTCGAATTTTGCTTCTCTCCTCTTTAATTTGTCTATACAAACATACCGTTCGGATCCTTTTCGCAATGGAAAACAACAATTTTTAAGCTATATTAGTTTGAGAAACGATCTTATATTCAAGGACAGAGGGGTTAGTAAAAAGAATTAGCTAAATTAAACATGATCATGAAATGGGTAACAAAATGTAAAATATAAAGATGAGGTAGTAGCAGCACATGTGTGTAGTTGGGATTTAATCGCCACACCCACACCCACACCCTTGGAACAATCGAACGATGGATCCGACGACGACGATGTGTGGTGTCTCTATGACAGGGACGGGTTAAGATCCTCTATAGTATTGTACGGTGTTGTAACGCCAATGACACATGGGTTTGGATTCATACAACAACCGTATTGCACAATACGTTACTGCAGAGCATCCCAACCCGACTGATAGGGACACAGATATGGATTGATACCAAATGGACGGCTCAATTGTTTGTACCAAATGGATGGGTGGGTTGGATGGATGGGGCTTATTTTTCTTGTACGTGGTACTCTCACAACTACTAGTGGTAAATTTAAGAAATGCCACCACCACCATAAAAAGAGATCAAGGCAGACAGCGATGTGGATCTTTTGGGTTGCCTGTTTTTTCAACCTCTCCCTTCACTTTGCGCTTGACTTGTTGTGTTGTGGCACGTGTTTGCTTACTTACCGGGGACAAAGCCGAGCTACAGTCTTCAGTCCCCAACGCCGCTTTGCAATATATACACGGTAGACGGTACATGTTGCACCACATGTCACTCTCACTTGTGGAAAGTCTTGTCCATGCCACATGCACGAGGATGTGGCTCTCAAGTTTGAATCTTCAATCTAGTACTGGTGCTCCGATTCCCCTCATCCTAGGATGGGGTGCAGGACACACACTTTTTTCTTTCCTTTTTATTCCCGGACGCAAATTTTTCGACGAAAGTTATGTTGCAAAGATTAGTTGCACTTCTTATTTGGGTTGGATATAAGAGGTGCCGGTTAGCCCGGGCGTTTGATGCCCTTTTGAGGTGTCCGTCTTGATTGAAAAAACATGACCGGTCAGTGACCGGCGGGCCGTCCGGGCGTATGAGGCGGGTTTGAGGTGTCCGGCTGCAAATGCTCTAATTGTCAGTATGTGAGACATTCCTGTCGACTGCGAGCCGCCTGTGATGACTTCGTAAAATCTCAAGATGCTATGCTAGCTCAATCTCTCGGAGGTGCTCGTAGAGGTAGGGTGTGTGTACGTGCATTCATAGGGATGAGTGTCTCATGTATGTGAGCGACTTCGATGGTACTAGGTTCAAAAAATATGCAAGTACGTGACAATGGGGGTATACATATTTTAGTGCTTCAACATCATTTGTGTCCGACCTATACGTCCACCGTATTCTAGATTTTGATACGATTTGATTTGATTTTAGCATGGATAGAGGAAGACGAGGAAATTTTAGATTTATTTGAGGCTTTGATACCATCTGATTTGATTGAGTATGCATGGGTAGGGAAGCACATGAATTTTTTTGATTTAGTTGAGGTTTTGGTCATATTTGATTTGATTTGGTTTGGTCATATATACCTGTTACAAACGTTGGACGTTTTAGTAACATGATTAATTGATGTGCCTGTCGCGACTCTGGGGCAATTACGGCTTCGTTGCCTCCTGTTGGCGCCACCGCGAGGTCTCCTATGGCCTTAGGGCGTTTGGAGGGCTCCTGCTCCGCTTTTAGGTGTCTTTTATATTTATTTAGGGTTTGTTTTGAGCAAGGAGGAGGCGGCGACGGCTCACCGAAGATTAAATAAGGTTCTCTCCATCCAACCCTTGTTCGTACAGTTTGTCTAGTATCATTGGAGGATGTGTGAAGGTGTGTCTCAGGTGGACCTATTAGACTCAATCAGCGATTGTCTTTGATGGATCTATTTGGATCTAGTCTTCGTTCGTCTACATTCGTGTGTCTACAAGTTATATGCACCTGATTGTGTACTACGATTCTTTTCGTCGGCGCGGTTGTTGCTCTCGTGCGCTGGTGCTGTGAGACCTTACAACAACCGCTCTCTGGTCGTCCACTACGATAAGATTTGTTCGGGTCAGGTGAGGAAGAGGTCATGACATAGGCGCGCCTTCGATTCGCTCCAATGCTCGTTAGTGGTCCGTGCACCTGATTGTAATTTTTGTTATTCCTAGTGTTCCTCATGCTGCTATGAAAAATGATGAAAGATTTTTCCTAAAGAAAAATGGAAAGGCATGTAGCATAATTCACTGATGTGTTGGAGGATGCTGGTGTTATGCATGTGACCTCTTGGTTGCACCATACACGTACACTACGATTCCGTTTTGTTTATACGTACATAGTACAAGAAGGATAATACCCTCCCTCCCGGCCGTATCTTTGCCATCCTCACTCAGATTATTATGCCAAGACCAAGAGCCTGGGAGGAATCCAGTCCCCAAGATTCCTCGTCCCCTTCCCCTTCCCCTCCGCCTCCGGCCGGCCACGCCCACCAACACAAGACAAGCTCGGCAAAAGATCCAATTTCGCCGCCGCCGCCGCATCCACCCCCAATTCCTCGTCCCCGCACCCCGACCACACCCCATACCGGCCTCCCTACTAACTAGCGAGTAGGGACGGACGGCCCGAGCAACCAACCGAACCAGCCCAAAGATTTGATTTTCGATTTTCGATTCCATCTCTCGCCAAGAGAGACAGCGAGAGGGATGGGGATCCCGAGCCCGAGCGACGAGGTGGTCCAAATCGTGCACGGGGACAGCGCCGGCGACCCCACCGTGGTCACCGTGAGCTGCCCCGACAAGACCGGCCTGGGCTGCGACCTCTGCCGCCTCGTCCTCCTCTTCGGCCTCAACGTCCTCAAGGGCGACATGAGCACCGACGGCCGCTGGTGCTACATCGTGCTCTGGGTCGCCGCCTCGCGCCGGGGCCGGCCCCCCGTCGCCTGGGACCTCCTCAAGGAGCGCCTCGTCGACCTCTGCCCCGTCCCCGCGCCCTTCGGAGTCGACAGCGCCTACCTCGCCGCCGCCGGCCTCCAGGAGCCCGCCGGAGAGCCCCAGGTGTTCCTGCTCAAGTTCTGCTGCTACGACCGGATGGGCCTCCTGCACGGTAATACTAGATTTCTTCCGTTAACCACCTCTCCTATCGTGTCTGCTTCTGATTATTACTGTAGATGCTGTGTGTGTTTGTCAACAAAGTGCCTAATTGGTTAACTCAATTTCCGCGCAGCTTCTTTCTAGGTACTGCTTGATCCATGCTGTCCATGTCGATGCCGTTTTACAAGAATTACTAGTATTTTGTTTGGAACTAGTGTATGATATTACTGACTGACTGACTGAAGAAAACATGTGTTTTCTTCGCTGATCGGACAGCCGAGCCCTCCGGATTACATTGACTGTTGACTGACTTTCTTCTATGGTTTCTTGTGAGACTATCATTCATTAGTCTCCTGGTAGACCGCTCACATACGCAACCGGAGGAATTCACATGTTTATCTGCTGCGATATAATCGATGCGTATTCTTGTCAGTCAACTAATATTGTTTGGCACCTCAATTCTTGTGACCCTGGTATTTCCTAGTATATGATAATTGTAAGAATTTAGGATGTGTAGTCCTCACTTGGAGGTCTTAATGGACATGTTGTAGAAATGTTTTTCTAGTGCAAGAGCATGACAGGATTCAGAATGTGTAACAAAGAAATGTCTAATCCAGACCTGCCTGCTGGGAATTATGTCTTTTGCAGACGTGACATGCGTGCTGTGCGAAATGGAGCTTACGATTAGGAGGGTCAAGGTCTCCACCACGCCCGACGGCAGAGTCATGGACCTTTTCTTCATCACCGATGCTAGGTCCGTTTCTTATCTCCTCTTATATGTGCCTCATATAGGCCCTTTTGTTTATAATTTTCCTAGCGATATTATGATGTGAGCATATGGTCCATTTCTTATCTCCTCATACATTATTTTCGATGCCCCCCATAGGTTATTTTGTTTGTCAATCCCATAAGAAAGTATTGTTCCAACCTTTTCTTTATTGACTTTTTGCAACCTGCTGGTTGAACAGTGTTCATTTTTCTCAAGGGATATCGTATTGTCTTGGGATATGCATAATTAACCTTCTTGCGATATTATCATGAGAGCATATGATCCTCTATAACTCGTTAATTGCTCTGAGCAGTATGAAGTTGTTCAGTCATGTTTTCTATCATAGTTTATTAGGTAATCTTCAGCTCTGTAGTTTATGTTTACTAAGGTCCATCATTTGAAATACAGAATCTACATGGCTTATGTTTAGTAACTAAGGTCCATCATTTCAAATATAAGTATGACATACCTTTGTGAAGGTAGTAGATGAACGGATACCTCGTGCAATGATTTCAGGGAACTTCTACACACAAAGAGCAGGAGGGAAGAGGCCTACGAAAAGCTGCAGAGCGTCTTAGGTGACTCGGTGACGAGTTGTGAAATAGAATCCGCGACGGAGGACATGTCTTCTTGCCTCCAAGCTTCAGCGTTGTTGTCGCCTCTTGTCCTGGAGCAGATGTTCAGCGAGGTTGATGTCATTGAGGAGCAGTCGAGCCGCTCGAGGTCTGACAGTAGACTGTCGGTCACAATGGACAACTCCCTCAGCCCCGCGCATACCCTGATTCAGATCCAGTGCGGCGACCACAAGGGCCTCCTGTACGACATCATGAGAACAGTCAAGGACTGCAACATCCAGGTAATTCAGTATATAGAAGTACATTTTTGTTTTATTTCTTTGGGAGATGTATTCAGACTAGTTTGCTGTCAGATTTCGTATGGTCGGTTCTACGCGGGCCAGAAGGGCCGGTGCGAGGTGGACCTTTTCGCGGTGCAGTCGGACGGGAAAAAGATACTTGACCAGCAGAAACAGAGGACGATGTGCTCTCGGCTGAGGACGGAGCTGCTGCGGCCGCTCCGCGTGGCGCTGGTGAACCGGGGCCCCGACGCGGAGCTGCTGGTGGCGAACCCGGTGGAGGTGTCCGGGAAGGGCAGACCGCTGGTGTTCTACGACATCACGCTCGCGCTCAAGAACCTCCATAGACGAGTCTTCTTGGTAATGAAATCGTGTGTCCACCATGTTCATTCCTATCTGACAACTACACACCTCGCTCTTATCGATCAGTTGTTCATAGACATAACCAAACATTTCTTTGATGAATGGTCTGTAGGCCGAGATTGGAAGGCATGTGGTGGATGATAGAGAGTGGGAGGTGTACAGGGTGCACCTGGGGGAGGACGACCACGAGCTCTCGTGCTCGGTGCGGAGCAAGATCGTCGACGGCGTCACCAACATGCTCATGGGCTGGGACTGACTGACCGACTGGTCTCACCATGCCTCTTCCTTGACATTCAGTCTTGTTGCAAAAGACAGAGACCGGCTTCATTTGTTTGTTTTGTGTAAGTAGGTGCCATCGACTCGTTGTACATAGGGAGGGATGTTGATGGCTGCTGCTGCTGATGTAAATTAAGTGGTTTCAGGTTGCTGTTCACTGGATAGTTAGGTCACTCTGCATCAGTCTGAAATACTACGAAGAAGTCATACTTGCCTTGTGTTGTTGCTAGGCAATGAAATGATGATACATTGATAGACCAGTGTTGTTGGGTCTGAGGTATGTAGTGTATCTTTGCCCAGCTCAGCTGGTGCACTAGTATTAGCTAGTGATTAGCACAGTAGGGCAAGTTAAGCAAGTGGTTCCGACAATACTATTAATAGTTGGCAATGCTTGCTGATTTTCTTATTTTATTTTATTTTATGAAAGGGGTCACATTGCTCTCTTTTTCATTACGAAAATGGAGTCATATACCATCTATACAAACTTGACAGTTTTGTGATGCAAGAATTTTAGTTTCAAAAAATTTCCACGGAGCCCTTTATTTTGAATAATTCAAATTCATAAATTTTAGTTTCAAAAAATTCTGAAAAAATACACATGTACGCAAGGATGTAAAGTGTATGCGTGTGTATGCGTGAAAGATTTCAGGATGAAATACCTTGAATTACGAGCTGTACAAAATAAACAAAATCATGGACTTTATAGATGAACAGTACATATGCTAAAAGGCTCCAGATTTTGTCTTTTTTGTGTAGCTCACATTTTAATGCATTTCGACCTGAAAATTTGCACATATGTACATTATGTATCTAGGTATATATGTATTTATTTTTAGAATTTTTGGAAACTGAAAAATTTGAATTTTAAAGTGTTCAAATAAAGGCATCCATGGAGTTGGTCTCCGTTTGGTATTTTCGAACCACTAAGCACTATATACAAAGACATAGCAGCCAATAGACTACACTAAGCTGACATAGAACCCCTCGCTCGCCCAGGCGCGACTCTGGGATGGCCAATGCGGGGGCGGGGTACCCTGTTTTTTTATTTCTGATTCCATATTTTCTGTTTCTTTTCTTCATTAAAAAATGATCAGGAATTCAAATAAAATTGAATTTCAAAATCTTCATGAATCTAAAAATGTTCGTGCGTTCGAAATATTCTCCAATTTAAAACTGTTTACAAATTTGAAAAATGTTGTGAAATTTTAAAAAAGTTCATGAATACAAACAATTCATGATTTTGAAAAATGTTCCCAGATTTTAAAAATGTTCGCAAATATTCATGGTTTTCAAAAGGTTGCAAAATTCAAAAAAATTGTCATCTTAAAAAAATTGTGAATTGTAAAAATGTTAAATATATTCATATTTTCAAAAACAATATTTGATGAACATTTTTTAACTCAATGAACAAAAATGGCCGTGAAATGAAAAGGAAAATTAGAATAGAAAAAACAAAGAAGGAAAAAAAGAAAAAACAGGAAAAGGAAACGGAAATTAAAAATGAAAATAAAAAACATAAAAAAATAAGGGAAAAAAACGGAAGAAGGTCTAGGAAGGTTCTAGACCTTCCTTCCCAAATCCGAAAGTGTGATTTGCGCTACTTGGGCCGGTCAAAAACACGTAGCTAGTGGGGAGGAGAGCGTGTTTGGTTGTCAGTTGTTCGACCTATGCAGGGAATAAGATTCCCCCACCTATTAACTCTTATGTAAACATCACGCGCCACTTGGGCCATCCCCCCCCCCCCCCCCCCCACATTTCCAAACTTACGGAACACCAAACCAAAAACTTGAATAGTGAAGTGCACACAATTCAAATGCATAACAAATTTGACATTCTCAAACTTAAACCATTCATATTCAACCACAACATATGCTCCAAATGAACTAAAAATTCAAACGAACATGATTAAAGCACATAAATCAAGTGCTATGAAGGCACCACTGATGCTCCATTAAGATCTTCCTATAAAGAAATCAGGTTCCGCGGTGACCACGATGGCTGGCTTGGGGTCGACCTTCCTATAACATCTCTGCAGTCGATCGGTCCGATTCCGAAAAGAAATCAAGTTTCGCGGCGACCACGATGGCTGGCTTGGGGTCGACCTTCCTACAACATCTTTGCAGTCGGTCGGTCCGATTCCGGAAAGAAACAGAGTTCGGCGGTGATCGCAATGGCTGGCTTGGGGTTGACCTTCCTACGACATCTCTGTAGTCAATCGGTGCGATTCCGGAAAGAAATCAGGTTCCATGGCGACCGCGATGGATGGCTTGGGGTCGACCTTCCTACGACATCTCTGTGGTCGATCGGTGCGATACCGGAAATAAATCAGGTTACACGGCGACCGCGATGGCTGGCTTGGGGTCGACCTTCCTACGACATCTCTGCAGTCGATCGGTCCGATTCCGGAAAGAAATCAGGTTCCGCGGCGACCGCGATGGCTGGCTTGGGTTCCGCGGCAACCGCGTTGGCTGGCTTGGGGTCGACCTTCCTACGACATCTCTGTAGTCGATCGGTCCGATTCCGGAAAGAAATCAGGTTCCGCGGCGACCGCGATGGCTGGCTTGGGGTCGACCTTCCTATAACATCTCTGCAGTCGATCGGTCCGATCCCGAAAAGAAACCGAGTTCCGCGGCGACTACGATGGCTGGCTTGGGGTCGACCTTCCTACGACATCTCTACAGTCGGTCGGTCCGATTTCCGGAAAGAATCTGAGATCACCTGCTTCGCCTCCACAAGCTCAGGGTACTGACGACGGAGGTCCGCCATGTACTTCTCGGCGCCGGCCTCCGCCTCGAGGCGCTCCCTCGCCTCCTGCCCCCCTCCCCCGAGCCATGGCCGCATTCACCACTCCGTGCGACGGCGGGACGAGGTTGACGGGAGCCGTCCCTTCCTGGAAGTTTAGGCGCCGCCGCGCCGTGGAACCGGACTTGCCACCGGTCGTATTCGAGCGTGGCGAGCTCCGCTATGTGGATGGACGAACCACTTTTTGGTGTGGGTCTCGTGGTCTGTTATCTCTACCACCCACATCCCCATGACCGTTTGCGGACGCCGAGGTATTTCTGCCGCGGCGGAGGAGGATCGGGGAAGTTGGAGATGCGGTTGGCGGGGGCCGCATAAGTGGGGCGGCGGCGGGTTGAGGAGGACCCGCTTGAAGAGGCGCGGCGGCCATGGGGTCCGGCCATTGGAAGGAGGGGGCGGGGGGTGGTGTCACCGGCTACAGGGACGGGGGAGGATAAGAGGAAATGAGGCGGAGAGACGAGTGGCGATTTTTTAGTTGGTCGCCGAGCTGTGGAGTAAATATAGAGGGCGGGAGGTGCGACCGAGGATTATTTTTCCTCTACTAATGATTATTGTGGATCGGCTAGGTACCGATTTTAGAAATAAAACCGGATGTTTACTCTCTGACTGGTTGCACACGTGTAACGCTGGAGAGATTGTGTCCATTTAAAATTGAAAGAGTCGCTGGATGTCTCTTGCCATCAAAACGCAGGGACCTGAAAAGTGGAGCAGAGAGCACCCACAAAAACACTGTGACATGCAGGTGCATACGGAGAGTTTACCACGTCGCCGGTACGGTGTTCCCTACGCCGCGTGTCCGTCCGGTCAAAACTATGCCCGTTCCTGCATGCAGTGCAGTGCAGCTCGGTGTCTCGTCCTCAAGACAGGCCCCAAGGCAGCAGCCGCTCGCTTTCGCTGTGGTAGTTATTCTGGAAAACCAAGAAAATATAGAAAAAATAAAAATAAAAATGAGATGAGCCTAATTACTAAGTCTCAGTCGATGCTATAATCTTGTTACATTGAGATTCGTGCAAAATTTTCTTTTCTCTTTTGCATGTTAGTTATATTACTTGACTTAGACTGGGTTAAATCTCAGTCGACTGAGATCTAGCCACGTCCAAATCAAAATTAATTCACCCCACTCAAAGATTTGAATTGCTCCCCCGTGCTGCTCTTGTTGAAGGCAAGTTCCAGAAAGAGGCCACCGTGCATGCCATGCAACGCAATGCAGCTGGGAGCGGCCACACACAGAGCCCAAGGTGGTGGAAAACCCTATGCTCACTGTACTCTAGTAACAGTTTCTTACCGCCTCCCTCCGCGTGTTACCACGTCGCCGGTCTCATGCCTGCCGCGTGTCCGACCACCCTACACGTGCCCCTCCCGCCTTCCTCCATAAGTACACGAGCTGCCAGGCTCACTTCGTCCAACACACTTGTGCAACCCACTTCACCTCACTCTCAGTCCCAGTACACTCCACAGTCCACACTAGCAAAGCGGTAGGAAGAGTAGCCATGGCTCCGAAGCGCCGCGGCAGCAAGGTGGTGAGCTCCGTCGTCAAGACCAAGGTGGTGGAGGAGACCGTGGAGGTCGCCACCACCATCCTCCCCGCCTCCCAGTCCCAGCCCGACTCCGCCGACCTGCAGCCGGAGGTCGTCGACGTCTCCCGCTCCCGCGACGTGCACGTCGAGGTCGTCACCACCCCGGATGCCCAGCCCACCGCCGGCGCCAAGAAGCAGCCCGCCTCCAAGAGGGGCGCCGCCAACGCCAAGTCGCCGGCCGCGCCGCTGGTGGTGGTGCCGGTCTCGCCGGAAGAGGAGCAGCAGCGCAAGAAAGGCGGCAGCAAGACGCCGGCGTCGCTGCAGAGCCAGGAGACGCAGGAGGAGCCCTACGCGTACCAGGGCGACGAGACCACCAAGAAGAGGCCGCAGGAGGAGCAGGACGGCGCTGAGCCTAACAAGCCGGAGGGCCCCGAGACGCCGACGCAGAAGAGGTCCAGGGGCGAGGGCAAGGCCAAGACGCGCAAGGCGGAGGCCGCAGCAAGGAAGAAGCTGTCCGCGGCGGCGGGGAAGAAGGGCGGGCGGCGTCGGCGTCGGCTGGGAGGGAACACGGTGGACATGGGGTACAAGGCGTACGTGTACCGGGTGCTGAAGCAGGTGCACCCGGACCTGGGCGCGTCGGGGAAGACGATGCAGGCGCTGGACATGATGATGGCGGACATGTTCGAGCGGCTGGCCACGGAGGCGTCGCGGCTGACGCAGTACGCGGGGCGCGCCACGCTCACCTCCCGCGACGTGCAGAACGCGGTGCGCCTGGTGCTCCCCGGCGAGCTCGCCAAGCACGCCATCTCCGAGGGCACCAAGGCCGTCACCATGTACACGTCCTCCTGAAGTGTACATGCACGTCAGAAGCAGGGCTTGCAGCAGGGTGCATTGTTCTACTAGTAGTTAGTTTAAGTTTAGTCTTGTGTCTCCGTGGCAGGCATGCATGCATGCGTGGTTTAGTCCGGACTTACTTTTGGTGGTGGTGCCGGTCTCCATGGAGGTCCGATTTGCAATGCAGTAAAAGTAGTTTCAAGTTGGTGCCTGATGATGTACCTAGTGTAGTTGGTTGGACAATTAGCGCCTAGAGCTAATGGTGTCTTGTGCTTCGTGTGGTTTTTTTTTTGTTGTTGCGGAAATTGTGCTTCGTGTGGTTGATGCACTAGTAGTTTGTTGCAAGTTAAATTTAGCTGCCGGTTTACATTTCCATCAAATCAAATGGTTGTATATATATGTGTTCTAGCAGATGAGTCCTTAATCAGTTTATGTGAGTGTGGCTACCAACAGTATTTTTAGAATAAACTTAAGACTTACTTTTGCACTGGTATATAATTTTTTGCACTGGCTATTCAACCTTGTTGATTCGCTCAGCTTTATTGTCAGTAGCTCAGCTTTGGTTATTGAAGGAATATGGGACCCAGCTACACTTAGAGTCCATTGCATGTCGTGAAGCAATTGACCTCGCTGAAGATCCTGATCTTCAACGTTTTGTCGTGAAGCAAGTTATTGGGGACATTGCCAAAGGAATTCAGGGGTCTTACCGAGTTATTGTTAGTGAAGTCAAGGCGAGAGCAGCACATTTCTCCTATAATTTTATTTTCCAAAGTCGTCTAGTTAATTTAGAAGCTCACAAGTTAGCTAAATTTAAGTAATAAACTGGCTTTATCCTCAAAAAAGAAAAAAAAAAGAGTTCAAGGCCCAAGTGGAAGAGAAGAAGCAAGCGATACAGAGAGAATAGCTATATAAGGAAGCAGAGGAAGAGGCTATATGAGGAAGCAGAGGAATAGCCATAAGGCCCATAACGTCTCCCGAGGGGTTCCGGTAACCTCCCGGTACTCCGGAAAAATGCCCGAACCACTCGGAACTTTTCCGATGTCGGTATCTCAATACCTAGTTCAATCTCGTTACCAGCAAGTCTATTTACTCGTTCCGTAATACATCATCCCGCAACTAACTCATTAGTTACAATGCTTGCAAGGCTTATAGTGATGTGCATTACCGAGTGGGCCCAGAGATACCTCTCCGACAATTCGGAGTGACAAATCCTAATCTCGAAATACGCCAACCCAACAAGTACCTTCGGAGACACCTGTAGAGCACCTTTATAATCACCCAGTTACGTTGTGATGTTTGGTAGCACACAAAGTGTTCCTCCGGTAAACGGGAATTGCATAATCTCATAGTCATAGGAACATGTATAAGTCATGAAGAAAGCAATAGCAACATACTAAACGATCAAGTGCTAAGCTAACGGAATGGGTCAAGTCAATCACATCATTCTCCTAGTAATCAAATGACAACTCATGTCTATTATTCATGCTAAATGTTTATTATTCATGCTAAATGTTTATTATTCATGCTAGAATTATATTAACCGGAAACTTAGTACATGTGTGAATACATAGACAAACAGAGTGTCCCTAGTATGCCTCTACTTACTAGCTCGTTAATCAAAGATGGTTAAGTTTCCTAGCCATGGACTGTGTTGTCATTTGATGAACGGGATCACATCATTAGAATGATGTGATGGACAAGACCCATCCGTTAGCTTAGCACTATGATCGTTTAGTTTATTGCTATTGCTTTCTTCATGACTTATACATGTTCCTATGACTATGAGATTACGCGACTCCCGAATACCGGAGGAACACTTAGTGTGCTATCAAACGTCACAACGTAACTGGGTGATTATAGAGATGCTCTACAGGTGTCTCCGATGGTGTTTGTTGAGTTGGCATAGATTGAGATTAGGATTTGTCACTCCGTGTATCAAGAGGTATCTATGGGCCCTCTCGGTAATGCACATCACTATAAGCCTTGCAAGCAATGTGACTAATGAGTTAGTTGTGGGATGATGCATTACGGAACGAGTAAAGAGACTTGCCGGTAACGAGATTGAACTAGGTATGATGATACCGACGATCGAACCTTGGGCAAGTAGCATACCGACGACAAAGGGAACAACGTATGTTGTTATGCGCTATAGAGATCTTCGTAGAATATGTAGGAGCCAATATGAGCATCCAGGTTCCGCTATTGGTTATTAATCGGAGATGTGTCTCGGTCATGTCTACATAGTTCTCCAATCCGTAGGGTCCGCACGCTTAACGTTCGATGACGATTTGTATTATGAGTTATGTGATTTGATGACCGAAGATTGCTCGGAGTCCCGAATGAGATCACGGACATGATGAGGAGTCTCGAAATGGTCGAGAGGTAAAGATTCATATATTGGAAGGTTGCATTCGGATGTGACGTTGCTGTGACGTGATGTGAAAGGTGGGCGAAAGATAGGAGTGGTGGGATGTGGTAGGATGTGAGGCGAGACTACCAACTGAGACATTAAGAATAGAGATATTAACTGGTACAGTTTTTCTCTTACACTTACCAAAATTAATCACATAGTAATGATGCTAATGTTTTTAAGAATGTTTTTGAATATTAATAATGTGTACATGACAATCATAGTGTTACCCTCACAAACATGGTTGTGCTAACTTTCTATTTGAAATCATCATCCAAAATCAAAGTTACGCTAGGTTTCTGTTGTCGCAGTTTAGTTCGAGACATTGTGTGCTAAGAAGACCACTCATTTAGTTGAACTATGTTAGATATAAGTAAAATAAAAGGACAGAGCAAGTAATCAATTTATCTCATTTATATGGATATAGTGTATTAATATATGTTCATGCCACTTCAGTATTTCTTAATATCTTTGGAGAGCTGTAGAGTGTACATGCATAACAAAAAGAGCCCGGTGTTTAATTTGTTCCCTATAGCGTATGATTTTCAACCTTAAATGAAAAATAATGGCGAATAGTGGCATAACTAAACTTAAACATATTGTATGCCTTCAAGGAATTATAGATGGGATGCTTCGACACAGATGGCTGAGAGGGGAATCCTGGTACCCCGCCTCCGGCTAATAGGTAGGTTAGGGAGTCCCCACGAGGGTGGCGCTCTTGCAAATCATCTTCGAGTTGTCTTCTGGGACTTGATTATTCTCGAGTTGTCCCTTGGGATGGAGTCATATGGAGCTCTGGCGTTAATTTCGGTTGACTCCTTGGGGTGGCGAGGTTAGCATGTCTCGTCATGTGTGCGTGAAGAGATTCGGTTGCATGTGCTTCAGATCAATTATAAGGGTTCAACAGCGACGAGTGTGTATTTGGGGTGTTGGTCCTTAGGGACACATGCATGCAGACTTTCCGATTGTCATCCATAAGGTCAGACTAGCTCCACTAGGGAGCAGCCATAGCGGCTTGATACGTCTTCGTCGTATCTATAATCTTTTATTGTTCCATGCCAATACTATACAACTTTCATATACTTTTGGCAACTTTTTATACTATTTTTGGGACTAACATATTGATCCAGTGCCCAGTGCCAGTTCCTGTTTGTTGCATGTTTTTTGTTTCGTAGAAAATCCATATCAAACGGAGTCCAAAAGGGATAAAAACTTACGGGGATTTTTTTTGAAATATATGTGATTTTTGGGAAGAAGAATCAACGCAAGACGATGCCCGAGGGGGCCATGAGGCAGGGGGCACGCCCTAGGGGGGGTGGGCGCGCTCCTGACCCTCGTGGACACCCAATAAGGCGGTTGGCGCCCTTCTTTCGCCGCAAGAAAGCCAATATCCGGATAAAAATCGTGTCCAAATTTCAGCCCAATCGGAGTTACGGATCTCCGGGAATATAAGAAACGGTGAAAGGCCAGAATATATCAAAGTGCATCATCTAATTAACTTGGCTCAAGTTACATACCACACTACAGGCCTGCCTCCAAATCGATGGATATGCTTATCATTTCAACGCTTTGTTGATCCTACAAATTATTTATGATTAATTGATATACAATGGCATTCAAATAAATAATTACTCATAATTGGTCAATTTCATTACCTCTGCTAAGCGTCTAGTGTTGGATGGCTTGGGTATGGACAAGACTGTTAAACAAGGGGCACACTTTCCGGACACAATTATTCCAGTGTAAACTATGAATTATATTTTATTTCCATGAATAGTGCTGCATATTGTCGAATATGGGCTCAAGGGGTGACGTAATTAAGGACCTGGCTTTCCTTTAGTGAAACGACTCACCACACAAAAGATATTGTCAGCAACCTATGCTTCCCTGCAACAATGTTGAATAAGTTTTGGTTTCCATAATAACCATAACATCTATAAGAAGCTTTCTACAGTATAAACTCGTGCCATAAAAAATAGAAGTTGTTGAACAGAGAGGTAGTACTCAGGATCACCATGATAAACCATTGTTTCCTGGAAATATTATGTGGAAGAACTCATTTATGCTTTTTGCTACTTCAGCAGCGCCAAAGACTTGTGCCATGGTTTGCCGCCGAGCTGGAAGATTATACCAAACTCTCCTACATAACTAGCTACTGAATTATTGAAACAAGAAGGAATTTATAGAACAAATTATGTCACTGAACATGAGACACAATCCAAGCATGGGAACTAAAACCAACACAACATACCATGTATTACTTATTATGTATTGTTCTCAAGACATTGATCATCTCAGACACAAATACACACAAATCTTTTGTTCTTCTCAAGCTTCTCACCATCCTTTTCCCTTTCATTGGCTGCTAATGAAGCTTCAAAAATTGTTTCTACCATTGGCTGCAAATGTAATCCTTCCATCAGTTCTATTGGGTTGAAAAGTGGTTTGTCTTTGTCCTCCTCACTTATCACCAGGCTTGGACACAACAAGCAATTACACTCTGCAAGATTTCTTGTCATGCATGATAAACATCACTTCCAGGCCGGCGGTGCTCACTATGTCACCAAGCTATCTTGGCGACACATCACTGTGACATGGCTTGTGCACGTTGAGCACGAACCCTTGCTCGGGTCCCATAAACACCTAATTCATTTGTATTGCAGTTATTCACTGCCTCCCTCAGAAAGTACCAGCAGATTGTGCACTGTTGAGGCCCCGGAACGACACCAGCCGCAGGGGGGAGGCAAGGTCTAGATTTCCCGGTCCCCATGTCAAAGACCATGCCTTGATCCCTACCTCGCCCACCTATCCAGTAGACACAGTTACCCTTGAGCCCTGGAACACCTTCAGCATGCATCGACACCGCATTGCTCCTCCCAACAAACACCGAGTATCCCCCCAAGTCAGCCACCGCGTCCCAGCAAGGCCTGCGCCGGGGATCATACTTGAGAACAAATATTTCATCCTCCTCTATACGGTGATGACCGCCTCCCGCCAGATGCAAAGTGACCGTACAACTAGCATTCCTCCAGATCTGGTACAGGTTGCCATTGCAGAACACCAGGTTCTTGGCACTCGTGAAAGCCGAAACAGCGACGTACAGTGGGGCGAAACTGCTCACCGAAGACAAGAGCAGTGGTTGCACGCTAGCCGGCGCGTTCAGGTCCGGTCCGGCATTGTGCATTCGAATGATGCGCCTGTTACGCGATACAAGATCCTCTGTTGATGTCTGGTCCTCGATGATGACTGGTTCCCGACGGCGGCGTTCCGGTAGGCGGAGCACATAGACATTCCCAAGCCGAGTGAGGCAGTAAACCATACCATTTTGACCATTTTGATGGTAGACGACATCGATGAGCTGGTCTCCGATGGCAAGACGGACGCGGTCAAGGACGACCCACCTCCTGGCCCCCGCAGTGACGTAGGCGAGCCTGTCGATGTCGCAGATGGTGGCGGCGGCTGTGACGCCTCCGGTTTGACCGTACACTAATCATGCACGCAAATGTGTACGATCAAGGTCAGGGACTCACGGGAAGATATCACAACACAACTCTACAACATAAATAAGTCATACAAGCATCATAATACAAGCCAGGGGCCTCGAGGGCTCGAATACAAGTGCTCGATCACAGATGAGTTAACGGAAGCAACAATATCTGAGTACAGACATAAGGTAAACAAGTTTGCCTTAAGAAGGCTAGCACAAACAGGGATACAGATCGAACGAGGCGTAGGCCTCCTGCCTGGGACCTCCTAACTACTCCTGGTCGTCGTCAGCGGCCTGCACGTAGTAGTAGGCACCTCCGGTGTCGTAGGTGTCGTCGTCGACGGTGGCGTCTGGCTCCTAGACTCCAGCATCTGGTTGCGACAACCAGATAGGAAAGAAAGGGGGAAAAGAGGGAGAGAAGCAACCGTGAGTACTCATCCAAAGTACTCGCAAGCAAGGAGCTACACTACATATGCATGGGTATATGTGTAAAGGGGCATATCAGTGGACTGAACTGCAGAATGCCAGAATAAAAGGGGGATAGCTAGTCCTATCGAAGACTACGCTTCTGGTCATCTCCATCTTGCAGCAGGTAGAAGAGAGTAGATTGAAGTCCTCCAAGTAGCATCGCGTAGTATAATCCTACCCGGCGATCCCCTCCTCGTCGCCCTCACTCAGTCGACTAGGTCGCTGACGTCAAGAAGGCTTCGGCTGATACCACGACGCCGGGATACCCATAACTACTCCCGCGTAGATGGCTAGTGCGTATAGACCAAATGGCCAGACTCAGATCAAATACCAAGATCTCGTTAAGCGTGTTAAGTATCCACGAACGCCGACCAGGGCCAGGCCCACCTCTCACCTAGGCGGTCTCAACCTGCCCTGTCGCTCCGCCACAAAGATCCACTTGCGGGTACTCCTACGAGCCGACCCGACTTTTAGTCATCACATGTGTCATGTATGTAGTATATAAGTATATACCCGTGATCACCGCCCAGGTGATCACGGCCCGATAGTATAGCACAGCAGACGGACAAGAATGTAGGGCCACTGATGGAAATCTAGCATCCTATAGTAAGCATGTAGGATTGCAGGTAAAGGTATCAACAGTAGTAGCAAGGATAGGCTATGCATCAGGATAGGATATCGAAAAGCAGTAACATGCTACACTACTCTAATGCAAGCAGTATAGAGAAGAATAGGCGATATCTGGTGATCAAGGGGGGGGCTTGCCTGGTTGCTCTGGCAAGTAGGAGGGGTCGTCGACTCCGTAGTCGAACTGGGCAGCAGCAGTGTCGGTCTCGTAGTCTACCGGAGAGAAGAGGGGGAAGAAACAGTAAATACAATGCAAACATAAGCATGACGATGCGTGACATGACAATGAGCGGTGCTAGGTGTGCCCTAACGCGACAGTAGGTGGTACCGGCGAAAGGGGGGGAACATCCGGGAGGTATTCCCGATGTTTCGCGTTTTCGGACAGACGGACCGGAGGGGGAAAGTTGCTAGTTCGATAGGTTAGGGAGGTGTGGTGGACGAACGGACTGCGTATTCGGATTCGTCTCGTCGTTCTGAGCAACTTTCATATAGAAAACATTTTCATCCGAGTTACGGTTTAAAAGATATGAATTTTCAAAGTTTATTTGAATCTCTGGAATTATCTATATTAAGAAAATGAATTATGACGTCAGCATGAGGCAATGCTGACGTCAGCAAGTCAACAGGTCGGCTGACCAGTCAAACCAGACAGGTGGGTCCAGTGGGACCCACATGTCAGCCTCTGTTATTCTAATATCTATTTAAACTAATCTAACAGTATAATTAGAGGGGGTGGGCCCCACATGTCAGTGAGTGATTAGTTAAAATAATTATTTTTATTTACAAAACATTTTCTTTTTCTTTTATTTTTGCGGCGGGGCCCGCATGTCAGTGACTGGGCCTGCCCAGTCAGCAGTTGACTGGGTCAACCCAGTCAACTGGGGCCCGTGGGGGCCACTGGCAGGGACACTGGGGGGTGGGGCCAGGCCAGCCTCGTCAGCGGCCGGCGCCGGAGCTACGCCGGCGACCAAACGCACGGCGGCGCGGCTCAGGAGGGGTACGGGCTTCGCGTACATGGGGTCTTCGGGGGCGTGGCTGGGCGCGTTCGACGCGGCTCGGCGTCGCGCGTCCAACGGCGGTGGTCGGAGGGGCTGGAACGGCCGGGGGCGAGTGCTTCGAGCTCGCCGGCGGCGAGGAGCTACGGGTGCCCGACGGAAACACAGCTACGGCGAGCTATCGAGAAAGCGGAGGGGCTGGGGGGCATCTACAAACGGCGGGGAGTGCAACGGGCTTAACCCCGTGACCATTTGGTCACCGGAGACCCGCCGGCGGCGAGCTCCGCGGCGCGGCGTTCGGGCGCGCGTGGGGGAGCAGCTACGGAGCGCGGGCGAGCTAGCGGAGAGGGGGAGGAGGTAGAGGAGCTCACCGCGCGGCGCAAGAAAGGCCCGTGGGTGGCTTAGTAGCAGCAGCAGTCGCCGGAGTCGAAGGAGACGGCGGCGACCCGAGGAAAAAGGCGACGGCGTTGGGGGGCGATGTAGGGGGTCCCGGCTCGAGCAGGTGGTCGGGGAGGACGGGCTCGACGCGGCGGAGCTCGGGGACACGTCGGGGAGGAGAACGGGGCTCGGTGGCCGCGTGAATGACGGTGAACGGCGGCGAGCGCGTCGGGCGTGGGGAAGAGGAGAGCGGCGCGGATCCGGGGGGGAAGAGGGAGGCGCGGGGGCCGAGAGGGAGAGCGGGGGTGAGTGGGAGAGAGGCCCGAGGAGGCGCGGGGGCTGGCGCCCTTATCCTCTCCGGCGTCGGTGCCGGCGAGGTGGTCGGGCGGCAGCGCGCCCCTGTTCCGACCCGGTCGGGGGAACAGGGAAGGGGCGAGGGAGGAGAGGTGGGCTGGGCCGGGGTCGGGGCGCGGCCCAGTTTGGGCCGGGGGGGGGGGGTTCGGGGGTTTGGGCCGGGGGTCAGTGGGGGGGGAGGCCTGCTCCTTTTGCTTTCCTTTTTTGTTCTGTTTTGTTTTCTGTTTTCCTTTTACTTGTTTATTTCCTTTTCTGTTTTATTTCATTTAAAGTATTTTGGCATTTTATAAAAAGGAGTTTTCTCCACCATAATTGCCAGTGTATTATTTAGCACCCACAGAACATTTTTGTTTGAGTTTTTGAAAACTTTTATTTTTCACTTTAATTATATTTGAAGTTTGAACTAGGAGTTAGAAAAGGAAGGTGATTCAAATGTGATCAAGCCCTGTTTAGCAACATGATTAGCTTAATCACAGGGAGTTACTGTAGCATGATTCCCAGGGTGTTACAAATCTCCTCCACTACAAGAAATCTCGTCCTGAGATTTAGGAGGTAGAAGGAAACAGTGCGGGGTATTCTTCGCGCAGACGATCCTCTCGTTCCCAAGTGGCCTCATCTTCAGAATGGTGCGACCACTGGACTTTGAGAAACTTGATCGCCTTCTGACGTGTGCGGCGTTCAGCTTGGTCGAGAATGCGGACCGGATGCTCCTTATAGGAGAGGTCCTGCTGCAATTCGAGCACTTCATGATCCACAGCTCGGATTGGATCCTTGAAGCAACGGCGGAGCTGTGACACATGGAACACATCGTGAACGTGAGAGAGGTTCGGCGGTAGTTCCAGTTGGTATGCCACTTTTCCACGCTTTTCGAGAATAGTGAATGGGCCAATATAGCGAGGAGCTAGTTTGCCCTTGATCCCGAAGCGGTGAGCACCCTTCATAGGTGTGACTCGAAGATAGGCCTTTTCGCCAGGTTGATAGACCATGTCTTTATGATGACGGTCATACTGACTCTTCTGACGTGACTGAGCAGTCTTGAGATTCTCGCGAATAATGCGGACTTGTTCTTCGGCATCTTGGATAATATCCGGACCGAAGAGTGGACGTTCCCCAGTTTCTGACCAGTTCAGGGGGGTTCGGCACTTTCGTCCATATAACACTTCGAAGGGGGCCATCTTCAGACTAGCTTGATAGCTATTATTATAAGAGAACTCAGCATACGGGAGAGATTCCTCCCATTTCTTGCCGAAGGAAATAACACAAGCTCGAAGCATGTCTTCGAGAACTTGATTGACGCGTTCAACTTGTCCTTGCGATTGAGGATGAAATGCAGTACTGAATGACAGATGAGTTCCCATTGCTTCTTGGAAACTTGCCCAGAATCTTGAAGTGAATAAGCTGCCACGGTCTGAGCTGATAACCAATGGAATACCGTGGAGTGAAACAATCCTGGACATATAGAGCGTTGCCAACTGGCTAGCAGTGATCGTTTCTTTGACTGCCAGGAAATGTGCAACTTTGGAAAGCCGGTCAATGACGACAAGAATAGCATCATTACCTTTCTGTGATTTGGGAAATCCAGTGACGAAGTCCATCTCAACATGGTCCCATTTCCATTCAGGAATAGAGATAGGTTGCAGAGTTCCAGCAGGCCTTTGATGTTCTGCTTTGATACGACGGCAAACGTCACACTCAGCAACATAACGAGCAATGTCTTGCTTCATATTAGACCACCAGAATCTTTGTCGGATGTCTTGATACATCTTTGTACTACCAGGATGGATACACAGAGGCGTATCATGAGCTTCTTTCATAACTTCCTGTGTCATATCCAGGTTTTTCTCTGCATATGGCACCACTAGGCGGCCCTTGAAGTATAGGGTGCCATCTTCAGCAATGGTGAAGAATGAGGGCTTTCCTTCTGCGAGGTAGCGCTTAATCTTGTGGGCTTCAGAGTCATACTTCTGTAGCCTTTTGATGCTATCCACGAGATCTGGTTTAGCAACTAGGGTATTGAGGAAACCCTGGGTAACAACGTGGAGGTTCACCTTGCCAAATTCCTTAGGAGGGGGAGCGAGTGCACCCGGAGGAACAATATGGAGGTTCAGCTTCCTGAATTCTTCAACAAGTGAGGGCTGAACTTTATGAACCTGGAGGTGGTTGCAGTAAGACTTGCGGCTCAAGGCATCAGCCATTACATTAGCCTTGCCTGGCGTATAGGAAATACCCAAGTCAAAGTCTGCAACGAGCTCCATCCATCTCTGCTGACGGAGGTTCAGGTCTGGCTGAGTAAACAGATACTTCAGACTTTGGTGGTCGGTGAAGATCTCGCAACGATTACCGAGAAGGTAATGTCGCCACTGCTTCAGCGCAAGAATGACGGCAGCAAGTTCGAGGTCGTGAACTGGGTAGTTCTCTTCGTGAGGGCGCAATTGTCGAGAGGCATAGGCAATCACTTTGCGGTCTTGCATTAGGACACAGCCTAATCCTTGACGGGAAGCGTCGCAGTAAATGACGAAGTCCTTCTTAGTATCAGGTGGAGCTAGAACTGGGGCAGAAGTCAACTTGTCTTTGAGTGCCTGGAAACTTTCCTGACATTTGTCTGTCCATTGGAACTTGACGCCCTTATGTAACAGGTTAGTCAGAGGCCTGGCGATCTTGGAGAAGTTCTCGACAAATCGACGGCAATAGCTGGCGAGACCGAGAAAACTTCTGACTTGCTTAACGTTCTTGGGAGGAGTCCAATCAAGAATAGCCTGAACTCGCTCGGGGTTGACGGCAATACCATCCTTAGAGATGACATGCCCCAGATAGGTTACTTCCGGTAGCCAGAATCCACATTTAGAGAACTTGGCATATAGTTGATGTTCTCGTAGTTTTTCCAGCACAAGACGAAGATGTTCAGCATGTTCTTCTTCGTTCTTGGAAAATATCAGGATATCATCCAGATAAACCACGACGAACTTGTCGAGGTAATCCATGAATATGTAGTTCATCAGACGAGAGAAGGTGGCTGGAGCATTGGTTAAACCGAAAGACATGACGGTGTACTCGTATGAACCATAGCGAGTCACGAAGGCGGTCTTTGGGATATCCTCTTCGCGAACACGGATCTGGTGGTAGCCCAACCTCAAGTCGAGCTTAGAGAACACTGACGAACCCGCCAGTTGATCATACAGATCATTGATCCGAGGAAGAGGGTATTTATTCTGAATGGTAGCTTGGTTTATAGGACGGTAGTCTTGAACTAACCGGTTTGTCCCATCCTTCTTCTTGACAAAGAGAGAAGGTGCTCCCCAAGGAGAGCAACTTGGGCGAATGAATCCTTTGCGAAGAGACTTGTCGATTTCCTCCTTAAGCTCAAGGAGTTCATGCGGCGGCATTTTGTAGGGTCGCTTGGCTATAGGAGTGGTGCCTGGTTTCAAGTCGATGATGAATTCGACAGCTCTAGCAGGGGGAATCCCTGGAAGTTCTTCAGGGAAGACGTCGAGGAATTCACGCACGACGGGAATGTTTTCAATGCCCTCGAGTGGTGCAGCGTTCAAGGCATTCAATGCGTAAAGCCTTGCCTCGGCATTTTGCACCAGATTAGCTTGGTAAGCAACTATTTCATCTGAAGGGTGTAGCAGATGGACGGTCTTAGTGGCGCAAACTATAGAAGCAGTATGCGCTTTCAACCAATCCATACCCAAAATGAGGTCGATGTTAGACGTCTTCAGGATAATGGGAGAGGCATAGAATTCCAGCCCTTCGATTTCCACGGGGACATCGATGCCAACCAAGGAGGTCTGACACTGTCCCACGGGGGTTTTGACCAATACAGAGGTGTCCATCTCCTCACATTTAACGTCGTGCTTGTATGCAAAATCTTATGACATGAATGAACGCGATGCACCTGTATTAAATAAAACGGATGCTGGTACTGAATTTACAAGGAGTGTACCCATCACAGTAGCAGGCTGGTCTTGAGCTTCGTTGAGATCAACGTGGTTGGCATGAGCACGACCATAAGACTTAGCATTGTTGTTGCGGGGCTGATTGTTACCACGGCCAGTTGCTGGAAGGGCCAGTTGATTCTGGTTCTGGTTGCATTCTTTAGCACGGTGTCCTGGTTGTCCACACCTGAAGCACAAGCCATTATTCGGAGTGGGAACAGGAGCTTGGGATGGTGGAGCTGGAAGTGTTGACTGCCTGGACGGTGGTGGAGGCAGACGAGGGGCAGCATAGGTCTGCTTTGGGGCAGATGCATTTGGACGGTACATGCTGTTCGGGATCCATATCTTACGCTTTTGTGAGGGCGAGCCCGAAGATGAGCCCGTGTCACGGTTGCGCCTGTGAGAGCTCTGGTATTCCTGCAGACCAGTTTCGACATTGATGGCCTTGTTCACCAAGGTGGCGAAATCAGCAAAGTCATGCACTAGAAGTGCGAGCTTGATGTCAGCTTGAAGGCCATCACGGAACTTCTCCTGTCTGCGTGCATCAGTTGCAATGTCTTCTTCAGCATAGCGGGACAAGTCCAGAAACTCCCGCTGATAAGCTTCGACAGATTTGTTGCCTTGGGTGAGGTTGCGGAACTCACGCTTCTTCCGGTCCATGACTCCTTGAGGAATGAAGCGGGCACGGAAAGCAGCTTGGAAGTCTGGCCATGTGATGATTGTTCCAGCTGGCAGAGTACGCCTGTGGCTGTCCCACCATTGAGCTGCGGGTCCCTTCAGAAAGAAGGAAGCAAAGTTGACATAGCTGGCAGGGGCTACATCAGCAGACTCCAACTCATAGGTGATGTCACGAAGCCAGTCATCAGCATCCAGAGGCTGAGTTGAGCTGCGGTAGATGGTTGGGTTGAGGCGTATGAAATCTTGAAGAGTCACTTGGGCTGGCTGCTGGTTCATATTGGGGCGAGGAAACTGAGCCATCATATTTTCCATGAACTGGCGGTTCAGTTCAAACTGTTGGATCATACCAGCCATGTACTCAGGTGGTGGTGGGGCATCGCCACCACGACCACGACCACCTGACCATCCTGCTAATATATAACAGGGGTAGTTCAGCATTGAGAAATTTGCAATGACAAGAATCATTCATGATGAAACATGCATAATGAAAGGGGCACGATAGCTATTACATAGTAGTCGGCATAACTTACAAAAGCGGTCATGCATAGAGTTCAGTACACAGAGTTCAGTACATAGACTAAAACATCATAGGCGGCACACAGGCTCGCGGCGAATGCAACTAATACTAAACTAAGCAGGACTACATCAGTCCCAAGAGGTACTGTGGAGGTAATCGTAGCCCGACAGCTGGTAGTGAGGCAACGGATAGCCCTCCACGTCAGCAGACTGGGGGCCGCGGATACTCAGGTGTAGAGCCCGACGCTCAGGTGGCAGAAGAGGACCAAGTGCGGGAGAGTAGCCTCCCACCTCTGGCCAACCAACACCGTGGGGCATCACGGTCCTGGATGGGTAGATCGCAGCACGCGGTACCTGTCCAGACCGGACAAAGGGGTGCAACAGCGTCAGAGCACGGTAAAGGTGCTGACGGGTGGTGTACATCTCGTGGCGAAGAGCTCGGTTAGCTCGATCCAGCCCATCAGCATGCAGAACCAGGTGCTGATGGTAGAAGGGCTCTCGGGTGACAGTGGAGTAGGCAGCAGTATAGTATCCCTCCGCACCAACATCAGAGGCGATAGCAATGTGTCTGACAGGGGAGGTGTCCAACTCCCGATACTCTCCACGAAGACGTGTCAGAGCAGCATAGGCAGCATCGTGGACAGCCATATCGATGGTCACACCAACACCATGTGCGGTGTGCAGCACAGTAGTGGAGTCGTACTCCCGAGAGTAGAGGTGGACGATGGCACGGTACTGCTCCTGGTTAAAGTCCTGGTACTCCTCGTAGACGGTGTACTCAGGGTGCCAGCGATAACCCAGATAGGTCATCATCTCAGCTAGCACCGCAGGTGATCCCGAGGCACCAATGGCCATCGTGTGGCGAACAACCTGCCTCGTGGGTTCCATCTGAAAGCAAAGACGTTTCAAAGGAGTCAAATGACAGTGTGTGAATTGTCCAAAATACTATTCTGAGAAACATCTATGGCTTATCCATCTTTGGGGTGAACGCGGTCACGGGATCCTAGTGTTAGGGTTAGTAAATTCGTTTAACCCGAGTAGAAGAGAGTTCAGAGTCCCAGAGTAAAGGTCGAGGAGTAAAAGATCCTAGTACCACCCAATGGCGACGTGGGCCCGTAAGACACACAGCCATGTTAGTAAAAGTTTTTGTAATGTCTAGACTCGACTTCGGCCAAGGAGTGTGGAAAGGGGGATTCCTACAGGCAGTCGGCTCTGATACCAACTTGTGACGCCCCCGGTTTGACCGTACACTAATCATGCACGCAAATGTGTACGATCAAGGTCAGGGACTCACGGGAAGATATCACAACACAACTCTACAACATAAATAAGTCATACAAGCATCATAATACAAGCCAGGGGCCTCGAGGGCTCGAATACAAGTGCTCGATCACAGATGAGTTAACGGAAGAAACAATATCTGAGTACAGACATAAGGTAAACAAGTTTGCCTTAAGAAGGCTAGCACAAACAGGGATACAGATCGAACGAGGCGTAGGCCTCCTGCCTGGGACCTCCTAACTACTCCTGGTCGTCGTCAGCGGCCTGCACGTAGTAGTAGGCACCTCCGGTGTCGTCGTCGACGGTGGCGTCTGGCTCCTGGACTCCAGCATCTGGTTGCGACAACCAGATAGGAAAGAAAGGGGGAAAAGAGGGAGAGAAGCAACCGTGAGTACTCATCCAAAGTACTCGCAAGCAAGGAGCTACACTACATATGCATGGGTATATGTGTAAAGGGGCATATCAGTGGACTGAACTGCAGAATGCCAGAATAAAAGGGGGATAGCTAGTCCTGTCGAAGACTACGCTTCTGGTCATCTCCATCTTGCAGCAGGTAGAAGAGAGTAGATTGAAGTCCTCCAACTAGCATCGCATAGTATAATCCTACCCAGCGATCCCCTCCTCGTCGCCCTGTTAGAGAGCGATCACCGGGTTGTATCTGGCACTTGGAAGGGTGTATTTTATTCAGTATCCAGTTCTAGTTGTCATAAGGTCAAGGCACAACTCCGGGTCGTCCTTTTACCGAGGGACACGGCTATTCGAATAGATAAACTTCCCTGCAGGGGTGCACCACATAACCCAACACGCTCGATCCCATTTGGCCGGACACACTTTTCTGGGTCATGCCCGGCCTCGTAAGATCAACGCGTCGCAGCCCCACCTAAGCACAACAGAGAGGTCAGCACACCGGTCTAACCCTATGCGCGCAGGGGTCTGGGCCCATCGCCCTATGCACACCTGCACGTTGCGTACGCGGCCGGAAGCAGACCTAGCCTAGTGGCGTTCCAGTCCAATCCGGCGCGCGCCACTCAGTCGCTGACGTCAAGAAGGCTTCGGCTGATACCACGACGCCGGGATACCCATAACTACTCCCGCGTAGATGGCTAGTGCGTATAGACCAAATGGCCAGACTCAGATCAAATACCAAGATCTCGTTAAGCGTGTTAAGTATCCGCGAACGCCGACCAGGGCCAGGCCCACCTCTCACCTAGGCGGTCTCAACCTGCCCTGTCGCTCCGCCACAAAGATCCACTTGCGGGTACTCCTACGAGCCGACCCGACTTTTAGTCATCACATGTGTCATGTATGTAGTATATAAGTATATACCCGTGATCACCGCCCAGGTGATCACGGCCCGATAGTATAGCACAGCAGACGGACAAGAATGTAGGGCCACTGATGGAAATCTAGCATCCTATAGTAAGCATGTAGGATTGCAGGTAAAGGTATCAACAGTAGTAGCAAGGATAGGCTATGCATCAGGATAGGATATCGAAAAGCAGTAACATGCTACACTACTCTAATGCAAGCAGTATAGAGAAGAATAGGCGATATCTGGTGATCAAGGGGGGGGGGGCTTGCCTGGTTGCTCTGGCAAGTAGGAGGGGTCGTCGACTCCGTAGTCGAACTGGGCAGCAGCAGTGTCGGTCTCGTAGTCTACCGGAGAGAAGAGGGGGAAGAAACAGTAAATACAATGCAAACATAAGCATGACGATGCGTGACATGACAATGAGCGGTGCTAGGTGTGCCCTAACGCGACAGTAGGTGGTACCGGCGAAAGGGGGGGAACATCCGGGAGGTATTCCCGATGTTTCGCGTTTTCGGACAGACGGACCGGAGGAGGAAAGTTGCTAGTTCGATAGGTTAGGGAGGTGTGGTGGACGAACGGACTGCGTATTCAGATTCGTCTCGTCGTTCTGAGCAACTTTCATATAGAAAACATTTTCATCTGAGTTAGGGTTTAAAAGATATGAATTTTCAAAGTTTATTTGAATTTCTGGAATTATCTATATTAAGAAAATGAATTATGACGTCAGCATGAGGCAATGCTGACGTCAGCAAGTCAACAGGTCGGCTGACCAGTCAAACCAGACAGGTGGGTCTAGTGGGACCCACATGTCAGCCTCTGTTATTCTAATATCTATTTAAACTAATCTAACAGTATAATTAGAGGGGGTGGGCCCCACATGTCAGTGAGTGATTAGTTAAAATAATTATTTTTATTTACAAAACATTTTCTTTTTCTTTTATTTTTGCGGCGGGGCCCGCATGTCAGTGACTGGGCCCAGTCAGCTGGGGCCCGTGGGGGCCACTGGCAGGGACACTGGGGGGTGGGGCCAGGCCAGCCTCGTCGGCGGCCGGCGCCGGAGCTACGCCGGCGACCAAACGCACGGCGGCGCGGCTCGGGAGGGGTACGGGCTTCGCGTACAGGGGGTCTTCGGGGGCATGGATGGGCGCGTTCGACGCGGCTCGGCGTCGCGCGTCCAACGGCGGTGGTCGGAGGGGCTGGAACGGCCGGGGGCGAGTGCTTCGAGCTCGCCGGCGGCGAGGAGCTACGGGTGCCCGACAGAAACACAGCTACGGCGAGCTATCGAGAAAGCGGAGGGGCTGGGGGGCATCTACAAACGGCGGGGAGTGCAACGGGCTTAACCCCGTGACCATTTGGTCACCGGAGACCCGCCGGCGGCGAGCTCCGCGGCGCGGCGTTCGGGCGCGCGTGGGGGAGCAGCTACGGAGCGCGGGCGAGCTAGCGGAGAGGGGGAGGAGGTAGAGGAGCTCACCGCGCGGCGCAAGAAAGGCCCGTGGGTGGCTTAGTAGCAGCAGCAGTCGCCGGAGTCGAAGGAGACGGCGGCGACCCGAGGAAGAAGGCGACGGCGTTGGGGGGCGATGTAGGGGGTCCCGGCTCGAGCAGGTGGTCGGGGAGGACGGGCTCGACGCGGTGGAGCTCGGGGACACGTCGGGGAGGAGAACGGGGCTCGGTGGCCGCGTGAATGACGGTGAACGGCGGCGAGCGCGTCGGGCGTGGGGAAGAGGAGAGCGGCGCGGATCCGGGGGGGGGGAGAGGGAGGCGCGGGGGCCGAGAGGGAGAGCGGGGGTGAGTGGGAGAGAGGCCCGAGGAGGCGCGGGGGCTGGCGCCCTTATCCTCTCCGGCGTCGGTGCCGGCGAGGTGGTCGGGCGGCAGCGCGCCCCTGTTCCGACCCGGTCGGGGGAACAGGGAAGGGGCGAGGGAGGAGAGGTGGGCTGGGCCGGGGTCGGGGCGCGGCCCAGTTTGGGCCGGGGGGGGGGGGGTTCGGGGTTTGGGCCGGGGGTCAGTGGGGGGGGGAGGCCTGCTCCTTTTGCTTTCCTTTTTTGTTCTGTTTTGTTTTCTGTTTTCCTTTTACTTGTTTATTTCCTTTTCTGTTTTATTTCATTTAAAGTATTTTGGCATTTTATAAAAAAGGAGTTTTCTCCACCATAATTGCAAGTGTATTATTTAGCACCCACAGAACATTTTTGTTTGAGTTTTTGAAAACTTTTATTTTTCACTTTAATTATATTTGAAGTTTGAACTAGGAGTTAGAAAAGGAAGGTGATTCAAATGTGATCAAGCCCTGTTTAGCAACATGATTAGCTTAATCACAGGGAGTTACTGTAGCATGATTCCCAGGGTGTTACAGCGGCGAAGTCGTCCCTAGCGGGGTCAGGCGCGAAGACGATCTTGGAGAGCAAGCGGGTGTCGTAGATGAGCGGTTGTAGGAGGATCTCGGTGGCGGTGACTGGGTGGAAGAGGGTGAGCAGGCTTTGGCCGTCGTAGAGGCAGACCGAGAGGGCAAGCCACCAGCCTCCGCAACCGAGGCAGCTCCTAATCGGGTAGGTGGCCGTGAACTCGAAGGAGCCGCGCATGGGGGGGGGAGGCGTTGGGGCAGGACGAGCCTGAGGGGATTGCCTTGAGCCCGAAGGAGCGGTGCGCGGGGAGCGAGACGATGGCGGCGTGCCGACGCCTGGTGGCGTCGTCGCGGAGGAGGACGAGCAGCGACGGCGCCGGTGGCGCGAGCGCGCGACGCCACGTGGTGCAGGTGCCTCGCACGCTGGTATAGAACCTGAGGTCATCGAGGCCATCGGCGACGTGGCGGAGGAGCTCCGGCGGCAGATCTGTCCAGCCCTGGAACGGCGGCATGGCTGGCGGCGGAGGGGGATTCCTGCCTCTTTTTCTATGAGGAATGGAGGGATTGTGTGTGGGCCTAGGGTTTCATGGTGGGCTTGGCCTGACTTCCTTCTTTATAGCAAATCGATACTTCTCCAAAATCAAGGCAGGCATTAATTTAATCAAATCAAATCGAATCTTTCACCACCGAATCAAAACTTTCCCCTCCGAATACGGGAATCAAATCAAATCTTAACATATTCGGTCCTTTTTAAAAATCTTACCAAAACCAAGATTAAATTAAAACTTTCCTTGCATTGCGTCCGTCGTTGCATACTTGCATAGAGAGTAGAAAGAGACTGCCCGCCGGCCGCCCCCTCCATCCTTCCTTGCTTCTATCTTCCATTCCGCCGGCTGCCGCCTCCGCCTCCGCCTCTGCGTGATTTGATTTGACTAGACGAGAAGAGAAGAGAAGAGAAGAGAAGAAAAGATGCTGCCTTGGATCTTCAGCCGCAAGGGCGCGTCGGGCTTCTCCTGGGCATCCACCGCCGACCAGGTCACCGCCGGCATCTCCGCAGCCGGCCTCACCGCAATAGTCACAGGTGCGTCGAGCGGGATCGGCGCGGAGACGGCGCGGGTGCTGGCGGCGCGCGGGGCCCACGTCGTCATGGCCGTCAGGAACCTCGCCGCCGCAGAGGCCGTGCGCCAGGCCGTCCTTGCCGAGACCCCCGGCGGCAGCGTGGAGGTGATGGAGCTGGACCTCTCCTCCCTGGCCTCCGTCCGCAACTTCGCCGCCGACTTCGCCGCCACCGGCCTCCCCCTCAACATCCTCGTGTAAGGCTACTCCCAATCATGCGAAAAGCACTTGATAACTTGATAGTTGAGGTTCAGTCAGGGGTTGTCAAGATGAGTTTCAGGTTCAGGTTCAGGCCCCATCGCGATTTCTTGGGACCATTCATTCAGGTTCAGGTTTAGGTTCAGTTAGGGGTTGTCGGCCATTAAATTCTCAACATGGCTGTATCACTTTGGCTGCAACTTGATACTTTCAGCGGGTTTCACTCAACATCGAGCCGATTTAATTTCTAGGTTTCTTTTGTACTACCTTCAATCATACAGACGAGCTTGGTCATACTATCAGTTAGAAGTTGTCCTGGTGGATTTAATGTGATTTCACCTATTCAACTACAAACTACTGCAACAATGGTGTGACTTTTCAGTTTGGGTGAAAGAAACTCGCTGCTTGTATATGCAGATAGCTTCAGGACATTTCCATGGCATCGTACATTCGTACTGATTTAACTCAGGTTCCAGGACAGCTGCTAGTTTGAACCATGCGTGTTTTAGGAACGGTCAGTTTCATTTCATGGATGGGTAATTTGATCTGTAAGGGCTAGCTCTGTAGGAATTGTGGCGGTCCTATAACATGAAATGGAACTAACAGGAGGGGTCCCGACATGAGTTAGTCATGCTGGCGACTTACTTGCACAGCTATGCCACTTCCTGCACCGCAACGCTTAATCCTGGATAAGCACAGGACTCATTGTATTTAAGTCTAGTACTTTTCAGGTTCAGGTATGCACTTGGCCCCATCGCGATTTGTGAGGACCATTCAGGTTCAGGCTCAGTTAGGGACTGTCGGCCATTAAATTCTCAACATCTGCATCATGAGTAGCACAACAGCGAGATGGCTTATCAGTTTGGCTGCAACTTATAGTTTCAGCAGATGTCTGCAACATTGGGTGGATTTAATTTCTGGGTTTTGTTTGTACCTCAACTTGGACTATACCTTGTTGGTTGGAGTAAATGCTGCCTGCAACTAGTAGATCAGTGTAGGGTGGAAGAAAGATATTGTGGTGATGCCTTCAGTCCTGAATTCAGGAACAATCTTCCAGATTTCCAAATTTTAAGGAGGCTATAGGCATGGGAAATTTCATTTCATGCCAGGGTAATCGGTTTGTAGCACTTCACTCTAGACTAGAGTTGGTATAACAGTGCTAGTGTCCTGGATACAAGATCATAGTATTAGTGAAGTATCTGCTTATGATGCTTCTTGCACCACAACACTTGATCCTGAATACAAGAGTATGCTACTGGTTGTACCTTTCTTCAATAATTATCTGACCTGCCGTATTTTTTTTCAGTAACTCATCTCATGTTTTGGGACCTAGTATCTTTCATGCTTGCTGGCTTGCACGTTTGCTGAGGCGTACCATAATAGCTCATCGTGTTCCCTGATTACATGATGCTTTCTCTGGCTGGCAGCAACAACGCAGGGGTAATGGCGACCCCTTTCTCCCTCTCAAAGGATGGCATCGAGATGCAGTTTGCAACTAACCATGTCGGTATGCATGATTACCAACAAACTCCCACCTGCTTGATGAACCGATTTTATGTACCCTCATACAGAACGTTTATTCTGAACAGTATAGTGTTCTCAATATTTTTACAGTTTGGAATCTGAATGTTGTCTGCCTTAATATAAGCTTAAATGGCCCCTTAATGTCTCAACACTGGTGTGCTCCTGCTTCCAATGATCACCAAACAAATTATTATTTTCTGCCAATCCTAGAACAGTACAAAACCTGCAAATTATCTCAGCAGACAGTTGCAAGCTTGCAATTTCTGCTTCACCTAACCCTCCTAGTTCATTTATACGTCACTTAACTCTTCATGTCATAATATCCAGGGCATTTTCTTCTGACAAATCTTCTGTTGGAGACCATGAAGAAGACCTCCCGTGAATCAAACGTGGAAGGAAGAATTGTTAACGTTTCATCAGAGGGGCACAGGTTTGCATACAAGGAAGGCATCCGCTTCGCCAAGCTAAATGACGAGGAAGAGTATGTAATTTCCGTGCGGTCATCGCGTTTCCCCGTACGGTTTACTTTTTTTGAAGACAAATCAGTCACTTGTTGTTTCAATCTTGCGTTGTTCAGGTATAGCACCATTGCAGCATATGGGCAGTCAAAGCTTGCCAACATTTTACATGCTAATGAACTTGCCAGGAGATTTAAGGTTTGTCTCGTCCCGTTCTGATTTTTGTGGTTGTGGCATTGTGCCATGTCTTGGGTTCATGTTATTTTGAATTTTCCGGTTCTATGTTGATGTTTGTTCCAACATGAGTACTTGTGCTAGCAAGCACTGTCAGTTGCATTTTTTCTAAGAGTCTGCAGTTGGACTCTAAAATCACACCACTTTCTGAAATAAAGGAAAGTTTAGTGGTTGTTACACACGATCTTCATGAGACAACTTCATTTGTTACAGTGAACAATCGGCATCCAAATCCATTGTCTGAAAGCAGAACTGTTTGATCTTAATAACTGGTTTTGTCTGTTTTCAGTTCTTTATCAATATGATATATAGCTTTATTTCAGCCCAAGTATCTTAAATCATGATTCAATTTTTTGTCGAACAGGAAGAGGGTGTTAACATCACTGCAAATTCTCTCCATCCTGGAGCTATCATCACGAACCTTCTTCGCCACCACAGCATCATAGATGGTAAACATACTTACTTGGCAGCAGATATCACGTGGCGCTCCTCCTTTCGTCATACAAGAAATTGTCTCGATTCAAGTTTCTTCTTGCTTTGAATAATTCATGGCATTTGCGGCAACCCAAAAAGAAAACACAGTAAAAGTTAACAGTGAGACAGAAATGGCCCGTGGCAGACAGCAGTTTGAAACACATCTGTTAAACTAATAAAATGATACATCTGCTTTTGTTGGTTAAAATCAGACATCCATGGTCAAGGGCTTCTTTTGAAATTTTAGCTTGACTGATATCATCATAATGTTTTTTGTCGTATGCAGTTCTCCACCGAACGCTTGGTAGACTGGTGCTGAAGAACGCCAAACAGGTACGCTCTGGCACTATGTATGTTCAGTCTTCTTCACAGGGTGGTGTGTCCATCATGTTACAGTATTACATAGTTTAATTTCCATCGTGTTGGAATGACAGGGAGCTGCAACGCAGTGCTACGTGGCGCTGCACCCGGACGCGAAGGGGGTGTCGGGGAAATACTGGAGCGACAGCAACCTGTACGAGCCGAGCGAGAAGGCCAAGGACGCGGAGCTGGGAAAGAAGCTCTGGGACTACACTCTCGACCTCGTCGCCTGATGATCGGTAGGCGCAGACGAGATGAGACCAAGGATGTGAGGAACGCAATGTAAGCTTACATAATGTACAACAACCACCTAGACTACTCGTAGATAAAATGCTGGATACTGGAATTAGTCCAGACAGAATTATTATTTTTACTCCTAAACAAATTTGTGGGATGCTGTAATCGTCATATTAAGATACAAAAACATTAACTTCAGAGTACAGCATGTGCCCTGATAAGTCCATGCAAGGTGCTTGCAAGGTCTGGTTCAGTTGACATCCTCTGTTTTTACCTTCAACTGTCAGAATGTTACTCCTCTGATTAATAATTACCACACTAAAGCTGCCATACTTGCCTCGGAAGATCCATTGAAGAAGCATGTGCACCATCACATGCGCTACTGTATTATTTTCAGTAGCACCATGCACTTGAGTTTTTGACACTCCAATGGCAAACATTAAGTATGCTTACCAAAACTAATCCTTCCAGGGTCTACATAATATGACAGAAAACATCTTGCTTTTTAGTTAGCTCACAGTGACTGTAGATGTTTGTTGATCCAAAAACGATGTCATGTAAAACCTAATAACATAAGCATATGAAGTGTAAAACGTGACTTGGATGATGGCATTGTATGTCATGTAGTCATTTGCTGCATTCCTTGACTCAATGTTATGTGGAAGAACTCATTTCTGCTTTTCGCAATTTCTGAATTTGTTTTCTAGCGTGCATACTTATAGTCTATGACCTTTACCTTCTGAACTTCTATTTTGCACAACATACGAGATAGTGAAATGATATGGGCGCAACGTAATGTAAGAATGTATTGTAATTGTCCTAAAACTAGTGATTGGCGTCCACATATCGGGCAAAGGTAAAATGCACATGACAACACCTATGAAAAAAAGAACAAGAAAGACTTCCTACAAAGTGGGCAAAAATATATTATAATCTGAGTAACGAACTTGTAGTTTAGCCATGCCCAAAAGAACTATTTATGGGGATGAAATCAAAAGCAAATACACTATTTTTTTTATTCTGTTTGTATATATCCATTGTGTCGCATTTTCTTCACTATGTCCCTCGGTACAATTTCTTTGGAGTTGCTTGAGGGAAGTGGTGGGAAGCAAGTGGTGCCATACTAACTTCCTAGAAGAGATCCGGGAAGTAAAATCCCATTTACTCCCTATATAAGATGTTTCTGTGTCAAAAAACATCTTTATATAGGGAGACAACAGAGGAAGTACATTATTTCAAGGCAAACAAGAGTCACTTAACGCGCCAATGTTGCATTGTGCGGATGACATCACTGTTATGACCTTATACACGAAAATTAGCACGATTTGACCCATTTAAAAAGTATTTTCGAATTTAACCTTTTTGGTCACGACAACATCCATGTCAATGGCGTTTGACCCTGACCCACACTTATCCAGTTGACGCTTATGTGGCAAAGCGAAACGACATGAAACACGACGCTTGGGTAAAAGCCATGAAGTTGGGCGTTTAGTCTTTTCTACTATTCAAGATGGAATAGCGACTACTCCTTTACTTCTTGATTGTTGTGTGCCTAGCCATGACCAATATAATATTATTTGCTAATCTCTTTCACGATCTGAAGTATCGCGAGATGCAACGATCGAGCCTTCCGACTATCCACAAACCACCAAACTGAATGAGGAGGTGGGCACTATGGTCGAGTGGCGCTGAATACTTGCGCCATTGACTACTGTTGAAGCTTTGACTAGTGCCGAGCATTGGCTACAAATGCAATCTTTCCATTAATTCTATCATTCTTAGTGTAAAACTAGTTGAACCCTAAGGCTCTAGGTAGGGGTGCATGCATGTTATATATGCATATCTCATTGTATCGGACGCATTAGATTGTAAAAAACAATTTTCTATCTCTCTTAAGACACCCCTCTATTTTTTGGTCATTTATATTGAACTCTTTTGCTTATTTTGATAAGTTATTAACACAAAATCTTCACTATTACAATTCATAGTATATTTATAGCACAATTAACACATGATGATGCTGCTAAACTTAAAACATAACGGTCTAGGTTACAATTACCAAATCTATTAAAAATGCACATTCTACTAAATTAAAATTATATTTTTGCAGCAAATATTATGTTTTCGTGTCATAAATTATGTTTAAAAGGAAGAGAATGTTGGTTGAATTGAATGTTTCTTCGATGTAAGACAATACTAGTGACGCAATTGTATTGTATATTATTAATATGCACCATTATAAATGTCATATGTATTTGTATGCATTTATTTTTTATCATCTGTAAGTATATTGATATAGAGCCCTAGAGTGTATGTGTCTAACAAAAATCTTGATATATGTGGCTGCGTGGTGTATGATTTTTTTATTGACAAGGTCTCATGAAATATCTACTATTCTCCTCGGATAATTGGCATTGCTCTTTTAGTGGATTTTCATGGAAAAATATGCCTTTCCTGTTTGATTATATGGTTCACTAGTTGGCATGTTTGGAACAAAGGAAATTTTCCAGGAGGTTGGATTCAATGCAAATTCATGAGGTTGGATTCAATTGAATATGCTCTACGTTATATGCGATGAAAAGCAAGAATGTTTTACTCTCTAGTTAAGAAAAGGAATGATGTACGAAGTCTTATGTCAAAGGTCAAATTAGAAATGGTGTTATGAAGAACAAGTAAGATTATAGCAAACTCTCCTAGCTAACTAGCTACAGGATTGTTGAAACTAGATTTGACTTATAAAGAGCATGACTTCACTACAGATAAGACATCATCAAAGCATGGAAACTGAACCAAAATACAACGTGATATATACAATGTGTTGTTGTTGATGTTACTTCTTCTATTCTTCTCAAGACATCAAAATATGATCATCTCAGACACAAATACACAAGTCTTCTATTCTTCTCAAAATTCTCTGGATATTTTCTCCTCTCTTTGGCTCTTAATGAAGCTTAGACTATTTCTGCACCATTGGATGCAAATGCGGTATGTCTTTTTCCACCTTGCTCGACTGGTAGGCTTGGCCACAATCCCTTGCCCACGCATGAAAAGCATCACTTCCACCATTGTGGCTAGTGGTGCCCACTATATTGCAAAGTTGTCCCGAGGAAGGATCATTATTCCATGCCTTGTGCACGTTCAACCCTGACCCCTTGCTTGGATCCAATAAACTCTTCTTTCATTTGTATTGTAGGTATTTACTATGTTGCTAAGACAGTACCAACAAAATATTGTTTATTGAGGCCTTTGAACGACACCAGACACGGGAAGGTAAGCGGTAGACCTCCCGGTCCCCTTGACAAACACCAGAATTGATCCCTACTCTTCCGCACCTATCCAGTAGACACAGTTACCCTTGAGTCCCGGAACACCTTCGGCTTTCATCGGCACTGTATTGTTTCCTCCCAATAAACACCGAGTACCCCCCCCCCCCACAAATTTGGCCATGACGTGCCAGCATGGACGGTGCCGAGGATCGTAGCTCAGAGAAAATAATTCATCATTTGTTGCATGGCGGTGACCGCCTCCTGGCAGCTGCAAAGTAACCCTGCAACTGGCATTCCTCCAAATCTGATAGAGGTTTCCATTACACAAGACCAGCTTCTCGACACTCATGAAATGCTAGACCGTGTCGTATGGTCGAACTGAAGGTTGCCTATAGATGACAGGAATGGCTCGACCTTGACCGACACATTTAGGTCCGATACGGCCCGTGCATTTGAACGACGAAGTGCATGTTATACAATGTAGGGTGTGTTGATGTTAGGTCCTCTATGATGATAGGTTCTGGGCGCCAACAGTGGTGCTCGACCAGGCGGAGCATGTGGACATCTTTGAAACAAGTGAGGCAGTAGACTGTAGCATTTCCATGCGGTGAGGTATGTGAGCCTATGGGTGTTGCAGATGGCCCGCCTTCATATGGGCTGTGTGGGCGGCGGCGAGGTGGGCGTGTGGTAGCCGTCGTCGACAGGGATAGTGAGGAGTAGCGGTGGCTGCGTGGCCATGGCTGCGGGCTTGTCGACAGGGATAGTGAGGAGTAGGGGTGGTAACGCCGCCATGGCTTTGCTAGCTTTGTGGAGTGCTACCTACAATTAGTGCAAGCTAGTCACGTACTCCCTCCGTAAACTAATATAAGAGCGTTTAGATCATTATTTTAGTAATCTAAACGCTCTTATATTAATTTACAGAGGGAGTACTTTGAGGAGTAGCGATGGTAATGCCGTCATTTAAGCTGCGTGTACGTGCACGCAGGCTGGTGTCGGTGCACGTACGAATGCATGCCAAAGAAGCGTTTCATTGGATACCATACCCATGCATGCATGTAGCTAGCCGTTTGAGAGCTGATCGATATGCATGATTGACCTTGGATGCTTCGACGTGCGCTTTGTGTACGTTGCAAATATATTGTTTGGAGTGTTGTGCGCGTGCATGGCATGACTGAGTCATGGGGACGTACCGATGGAAGCATCTATCCGACGGACGTAGGTATACGTCCAAAGATGGTTGATCGGTCGTCCAACCATGCATGCACGTGACCCATTTCAGATTCTACCGGTCGGTTCCCGTAGCCATAGGATTCCGGCCGGCCGACAATTCCGGAGGCAAGCACTCACGCAGATATCCCTAGCAAGAAAAAAAGACACGATAGGGGATCTACACATATGGATGCAATTTTTTTATTTCTGTTTTTTGATACTATCATGACATGATGAATAGAGCGGAAGTTTTTTTTTCGAAAGAGAAAAGGGACGGAGCCAGGAAGTTCATAAGAGGGGGCCAATCGAACATATAGAGCACTCAAGGGCTTAGAGATACAAATTTTAAGCTGAATTAGTATATAGCTAGTTCTTGGTATTGTCATGTCATGATGAATAGACCGGAAGTTTTCTCGCAAAAAAAGCGACGAAGCAGGAAGTTCATAAAAGAGGCCAGTCGAACATGTAGAGCATTGAAGGGGGTAGACATACAAATTTAGAGATTAACTCCAGTTACGAAGTGACGTTTGATACACACAAAGCATTCCTCCGGAGTCCGGGAGTTGCATGATTACATGGTCTAACAAGCATGTATTTGACATTAAGAAAGCAGTAGCAATAAATTGAACGATCATATGCTATGCTAACGAATGGGTCTTGTCCATCACATCATTCTCCTAATGGCGTGATCCCGTTGTCAAATGACAACTCATGTCGATAGTTAGGAAACCTTAACCATCTTTTGATTAACGAGCTAGTCAAGTAGTGGCTTACTAGGGACTTGGTATTTGTTTATGTATTCACACATTTATTTAAGGAAATATAATATAATAATAATCACTGTATTATTGCCTCTAAGGCATATTTCCAACAGTCTCCCACTTGCACTAGAGTCAATAATCTAGATTACATAGTAATGAATCTAACACCCAGATTGGGCGCCGTTGCTCCGCTTATCAGATCGGACACTGCTCTGCAGAATACGCCCACGATCAGGAGGAATGCGCGACAGCGTGGCTCCCCGGCCTCACCCGCAGCAGCTTCCCCGACCTCCATCGGCTCGACACGGCCGGCGCACGGAGCGCGGACGCGGCGCCCGCGACTTCTAATTACTGGCGGCTGTCGATCACCTCCACCGGCGACGAAGCTCCAGCGGGGCATGTAGTCAGAGGGAAGAGAGAGAGAGAGGGGCGGAGTTCGTGGGCGAGCGAGGGAGCAGCGCAGAGTTCGTGGTCCGCTCAATTTGGAGGAACCACTCTATTCGGCATATAGGTGGAATATTCCTCTCCAAAGAACCAGTGCATTCCACTCTGTTTTTCAACTAAACATGAGAACCACTCTCAGGTGCGGGTCCAAACCGTTACATTCCACTTCATTCCTTCAACCAAACACACCCTAGGAAGACACCCCTCCATTCTTTGGTTATTTATATTGAACTTTTTTGCTTATTTTGATTAACTTATTAACACACACTATTACAATTTGTAGTATATTTATAGCACAATTAACACATGATGGTGCTGCTAAACCTTAAAACATAACAATCTAGGTTACAATTACCAAATCTATTTATTCTGCCCTACGAGGTGGCTGTGGTCAGAAATCTTCGTACAATTAAAACTATACATTCTGCTAAATTAAAATTATATTTTTGCATCAAGCATTATGTTTTAATTTCATAAATTATGTTTAGAAGGAAGAAAATGTTGGTTGAATTGAATGTTTCTCGATGTAAGACAATACTAGTGACACAATTGTATTGTATATTATTAATATGCACCATTATAAATGTCATATGTATTTGTATGCATTTATTTTTTTGTCATCTTTAAATATATTGATATAGAGCTCTAGAGTGTATGTGTCTAACAAAAATCTTGATATATGTGGCTGTGTGGTGTATGCTTTTTTTTATTGACAATAAATAGATAGAAAGTATAGATCTCATGAAATATCTACTATTCTCCTCGGATAACTGACATTGCTCTTTTAGTGGATTTTCATGGAAAATATGCCTTACTGTTTGATTATATGGTTCACTAGTTGGCATGTTTGGAACAAAGGAAATTTTCCAGGAGGTCTGATTCAATGCAAATTCATGAGGTTGGATTAAATTGAATATGATCTACGTTATATGCGTTGAAAAGCAAGAATGTTTGGCTCTCTAGTTAAGAAAAGGAATGGTGTACAAAGTCTTATGTCAAAGGTCAAATTAGTAATGGTGTTATGAAGAACAAGTAAGGTTATAGCAAACTCTCCTAGCAAACTAGCTATAGGATTGTTGAAACTAGATGTAACTAATAAAGAGCATAACTTCACTACAGATAAGACATCATCGAAGCATGGAAACTCAACCAAAATACAACATGATATATACAATGTATTCTTGTTGATGCTACTTTGAAAATCTGCTTCTGAGCAGGCTCATCTGCACCTACGTTGACGAAACAAATCAAAGTAAATACTAGAAAATTCAAAAAATTCCAACTTTTTTTGCAAGGTCGATAATTTGATGCGCAAGGTACGCTTCAATTTTCAAATCATTCGGACCTCTAAGCAGCTCTCGGCAAAAATAAATAAATTCGGGGCCTGTAAAAAAGTTTATTGTTCATGCACTGTTCTGACCCGAGTTGTATTTTTGCTGATGGCTTCAGATGTCCAAATGATTTGAAAATTGGAACGGACCTCACACACTAACTTTTCTACCATGCAAAAATATTGGATTTTTCTTTGATTTTTTTCTGACCGGGTGCAGATGAGTCTGGGTACCGAAACGCTGCTACTTCTTCTATTCTTCTCAAGACATCAAAATATGCACCAATCATCTCATACACAAATACACAAGTCTTCTATTCTTCTCAAAATTCTCTGCATATTTTCTCCTCTCGTTGGCTCTTAATGAAGCTCGGACTATTTCTGCACCATCGGATGCAAATGCGATATGTCTTTGTCCACCTTGCTCGACTTATTGGTAGGATTGGCCACACTAAGAAACTACATTCTGCCAGACTCCTTGCCCACGCATGAAAAACATCACTTCCACCATTGTGGCTAGTGGTGCTCACTATGTCGCAAAGTTGTCCCGACGAGTGACGAAGGATCATTGTTCCATGCGTTGTGCACGTTCAACCCGGATCCCTTGCTTGGATGCAATAAACTCTTCTTTTATTTGTATTGCAGGTATAACTATGTGCTAAGACAGTACCAACAAAATATTCTTTATTGAGGCCTTGGAACGACACCAGACATGGGAAGGCAAGGGGTAGACCTCCCGGTCCCCTTGACAAAACCACAATTGATCCCTACTCTCCCACGACTATCCAGTAGACACAGTTACCCTTGAGTCCCGGAACACCTTTGGCGTCCATCGGCACCGTATTGTTTCCTCCCAATAAACACCAAGTTTGCCCCCCTCCCCCCCTCCCCCCAATTTGGCCATGACGTGCCAGCATGGACGGTGCCGAGGATCGTAGCTCAGAGAAAATAATTCATCATTTGTTGCATGGCGGTGACCGCCTCCTGGCAGCTGCAAAGTAACAGTGCAACTGCCATTCCTCCAAATTTGGTAGAGGTTTCCATTACACAACATCAGGTTGTCGACACTCGTGAAACTCCAGACCGTGTCCGGCATATTTAGGTCTGGTACGGTCCCGTGCATTTGAACGGCGAAGTGCATGTTATACAATGTGTTGATGTTCGATCATCTATGATGATAGGTTCTGGGTGGCAACAGCAGTGTCCGGCCAAGAGAAGCATGTGGACATCTTTGAAACAAGTGAGCGAGTAGATGGTACCATTTCCATGCCAGAGGAGGTCGGCGAGTTGGTCTCTAGGTCACCTCCTGTCCCCATGCGGTGCGGTAGGTGAGCCTATGGGTGTTGCAGATGGCCCAACTTCATATGCGTGAAATGAGGAATAAAAGGTGTGCCTTTTCTATTTCCACTCACCTGAAAAGGGTTTTGTTTCAGTCAATCTTTTTTCTCTCGGAGCAACTAGTTAGATAGTGCCCCGGGATGGTTTTCCAGGCATGAGGGGAGGCGCGTTGATGCTCTGAGCGAAGTGGCGATAGCCAGGGAAGAAGGAACCTATGGTGGTTTTCTTTTCTAGTTTTCTGGAACAGTGAGAGTACTGCTTAGCTTGCAAAAACGTCTTATGTTGTTGGACGAAGGGAGTAGTTTCTTAATTAGGTATAGATTACCAAAACAAACTACATCAAATAGAGAATGTGCTTGGCAAAACCAAATAAAAATCAATGTGGATATATATGTAGTTATATCTCTACCTAATAATAAAGGGAGGAGTGCTTCTGCCCGTCCATTGCTACTTCTGCACCCCCCCCCCCCCCCCCCCCCCCGAGCACTTCCCTGAAATCAACTCGTGGCCTCATTTTAAAGTGAGAGCAGAAGAAAAAACGTTTCACATATTGCAGAAAACCCCCTAAGATTTTTGGTAATCAACGTACGGTCCTATTTTAAGCGAGAATAGAAAATGCTTTGCTTTTTGTACAAAAACCCCTGAGGTTTCGGTTAATAAACCCGCCGTCTGTCTAGAAGATAACTTTTTTTCATTTTCAAATGTTGTAAAAAAATATTCATATCATTTAAACAGTAACTTCAATTTTAAACATGTTATATATAAAAACTGATTAGAAAAATATGTAGAATCTGAATATGATGTTATTTTTACCTGTTAATAATTTTTAGACGCTGTTTAGGGAAAAATTCAAATACTTTTAGATAATATTCATATCTTTTAACCCCTAACTTCAATTTTAACATGTTATATATAAAAAAATTAGAAAAATGTGTAGAATATGAATATGAATATGATTTTAACATCCAGATTGAAAATAAACACCTCAGCAAAACCAAATTAGAGACGAAAGAAATCATCTATAACCACGCATGTCCATCGACAAGGGTGGGAAGAAGGGTAAACGATAACACTGATAAGATGCCATGTTGATATAAAGGACGTTGATCTATTGGGGTCTTGAGTCATGGTTACTGTGTTAGAGGCGTGTTGTATTTTTTTTTCTCCCGTTGCAACTTCAACGCACAGGCTCTTTTGCTAGTATATACTCATACAAATTAACACATTTCAGGCCAAGAAAAAGCACTAGCTGACCTGAGTTCCTGTGACGGGACGGTACTCAAGTTCTCTAGAGAGATGGATCGAGCTGGGGAGGAAATATATTCGCTAAAATAATACAGTATACTATAGTTTGTACAGTTGATTTATCGCTTCCTCTTCTTCTTGCAGCTGCCGTCGCTGGTGGTTGACGTTTCGCTTTCAGCACTGCAAGAAGAGGAAGGAGGAGGAGGAGCAGCAGCAGGAGCTACTGCTGCTGTTGGTCCCGTCCTCTCCATGAACACTGCGTCCAGCTCCTCCGTGGAGACGGAGATGGCTTCCGGCGGCATCTCAAGCAGCTGTCTCCTCCTCCTCTTGCGCGGCTTCATCTTCCTCGGCGCCGGCGGGCAGATCATCTTGGCTTGAGACGGCGGCGAGGTGGGCGTGTGGTAGCCGTCGTCGGTCTTGTGCTGCGTGGGCGTGGCCGCGGGATTCTCGAGAAGGGTGGCGAGGAGTGGCAGTGGTAAGGCCGCCATGGCTTTGATAGCTAGCTAGCTCTGTGGAGTCCTACCTACTGTTAGTCCAGCTGAATTTAAGCTGCGTGTACATGCACGCACGCTCGCTCGCAGGTGTCGGTGCACGTACGAATGCATGGGAAAGAAACGTTTCATTGGATACCCATGTAGGCAGGCATGCATGCATGCAGCTAGCCGTTTGCTGAGAGAGAGCTACCTGACCATGCATGCATGCGTTCATGATTGACCTTGGATGCTTCGACCTACGCTTTGTGTACGTTTGCATGTTGATTGGAGTGTTGTGCGCGTGCATGCATGACCGAGTCATTGGGACGGACGGAAGCATCGAACCGGACGGACCTACGTATACGTCCAACGGTAGTCGATCGGTCGAACCATGCACGTGACCCATTTCGATTCTACCGGTCGGTTCCCGTAGCCATAGGATTCCGGCCGGCCGACAACTCCGGAGGCAAAGCTCCCACGCAGATATCCCTTGCAATAAAAAAAAGCAGTAGGTGACCTACGGATATGCATGTTATTTTTTATTTTTTTGTACTGTCATGACTTGATAACCGGAACTTTTTTGGCAGAAAAAAGGGACGGAGCCAGGAAGTTCATAAGAGGGGGCCAATCGGACATGTAGAGCACTGAAGGGGTTATACATACAAATTTAAGCTGAATTAGTATATAGCTAGTTCTTGGTATTGTCATGCCATGATGAATAGACCGGAAGTTTCTCGCAAAAAAGCGATGAAGCAGGAAGTTGATAAAAGAGGCCAATTGAACATGTAGAGCATTGAAGGGGTTAGACATACAAATTTAGAGATTAACTCCACAAGTTCTTTTTAGGGGAAACTCCACAAGTTAACAAATTAGTATATAGGGATGATTTGAAATTAAATTTTTTCCAGGATGGGGGCCATGGCCCTAGCTCACTCCCTGCTGGCTTTAGGCCCTGTTTGTTTGGGCTGCGGCTGGGGCTGGTAGAAGCTGAGAAACAAGCTGGAGCTGGTAGAAGCTGAGAAGCTAAAAAACCTGTTTGGTAACTGCTCATGAGTTATGCTCATAGCTTTGCTCGCTTGGTGTTGAGTTATGCTTGTATATATTTAGAATTGTGAGAAGCTTTTGCTCACTTGGTGTTGAGTTATGCTTGTAGCCTCTTAGGGAAGCCAATGAGGCAGCTTGAGTTGGCAAGCAGGTTCCGCATGGTCATTCTTTGAGCAATGTGTTTGTACTCTTTTTACTAGGTCATTTTGTTTGGTGGCAAGTTTTTACAATTTTTGCCATGTGTCCATCATGATCCGCTACTTTTTTTAGCATGAATAGCACAACAGGTTTTGCATATTTTTTTGGATATGGGTAATTTGAGGGGGTGTATGAGGTTGGCATCTAAAGATGGGTGTCAAGAAAATGGCCACCTTTTGCATATGAACTTGCAGTTTACTTAGTTTCTGTTATGGATTTAAGGGACGAAGGTGGCAACTTCGGTCTTGGTCTGATGGATGGAATAAGATATGGCGGGTCCTTTTGAATTGGTTAATCCTTCTAGCGGAGCTCTAGGCATCATGGGCGGGTCGACCCATTGCACATATTGTCGCGAGCGGGAGAACCGAGCATTGTAACAACCGGAGCTTTTGTTACTACTTTTCATGGTCTTCTATCTCCCGCCATCGTGACACAAGGGAAAGTGATGCGATCTGTAGTGATGATCAAAGAAGATACATGGGAGCTTTTGGTACTTTTGATGGCCTTGTTGATCCTGAGATTCTTGAAGCTCATGCTTTGCTGTGAGGCCTTCTCTTTGGCTTCTGATTTATACCTCCAAAGGATTAAAGTGTCTACATATTGTATGGCAAGAGTCAGCCACCTGAACAAGAATTGTCTTTGTCCCTCGAGCATGATTATCAGGGATATCAAGGAGAGACAGGGGTCTTCTGGGTTACTGATATTGTGCACGAAGGGGGAGAAGATAATTTTAAAGCGCATGATCTTGGGAAGGTGAAATCGCCCCTAGCAGTTGGGAGGCTAGCTAATATACATTATCGACATTTGGATAAAGTGGTGACCTCTCAAAAAAAATGTAACAACCGCAGCTATAGCTAACCCACGTACAATAGCAAACAGGCTGATGTAGCAACCGAGCGATGTACCAACATTTTTTGAAAACGCGATTTTTCTGGCAATTTATGAACCTTTTTTAAAAACACAAACAAAATTTGAATTAGTACAATTTTTGAGACACGGGTATTTTTGACATTCCAAGCATTTTTAAAAAAAAATCTGAACACTTTTAAAACATATGTGAGCAATTTTTGAACATTTTTCAAAAATTCCAAACAAAAAATGAAACTAAGAAAAGCAATGAAAACCAGTGGAGAAAAAGAACAGAGAACGAAACACCAACATGAAACTTTCCAGAATGTTCCTAAACAAGAGTAACACGGAGCAATTAATGTGCCGGCCCAAATCCTAGTTTCCTGTGCGATTGGGCGATTATTGACGCTGAATGCGTCAAATAGGAACATTGTCCTTTCGCACGAATACTATATCTCGCCTACTGCAAGACAGCACACCGTCTCAAAGTAGACGATCACGAGATGTGTTGGCCCAGTATACGTCTCTGGTAGGCAGTGTAGGAAGGTTCCATGACCGGTTCTTGAAACGTCTACACGATTTTTTGTTCTTTTCCATTCCTATATGTTTCTCCACCGATTATCTTCATATTTTTTCTTTCTTTCCAAGACATGTACTTTCCTAATTGCACACTGTATAATTAGTTTACACATGGAACATTTTATATATACACGTAGAACATTTTTCAAATAGTCAATGTACATTTATTCAAATACATATTTTGAACTTTATAGGAATACTTTTTTTTCTAATACAGATTGAACATAATTTTAGTACCATGAAATTATTATGTTTGAACAACGTGAACAATATTTATATTGTATAAATGGCTTTCAAAAATATGACAAACTCTTTTTTAAAGCGATGAAAAAAATTGAAACACATAAATCATTTTTAAAATGTCATGGACAATGTTTTATTAACGATATTAACATTTTAACAAATTGTTGATTCCATGTTCAAGAAATATTCATGTAGTGTAAAAAAAATTCCTGCAACTTTGTGAACATTCATGTAGTTGCAATATTTTTTTTTACACTACATGAATATTTCTTGAACATGCAATGAACACTTTTTCAAATATTGGAGTAACCTAACGTTTTATATACATATATTGCAAACATCTCAACATACTATAAAGAAAAGAAACAAAAAAAGAAAAATGAACAATACAAATTAACAAATAGAAATCAGCCGAGGACAGTAGTAACAAACACACACTACAGGCATGGCCCACTGGCCTATCGCCTAAGAAGGCGAGGCTACCTAGACGCCCACGAGACTTTTGGTGGAGCTATATCTCGCTTATAGCGCAAAATCACTAGTTAAGGATTACCCCTGTAAATGTCACTTTCCAATTTTTCTGTTGCTTCACTGTATGTGCGTCACTTATTGTAACCTAAAGTTTCCCTTTTATTCAAAGATTTCTTTTTTTAACGGTTTTTCCCTCTTTGGAAAACACAATTGTGCTTTTCATGGAAGCAAGGCTATGTTTCTCACGATTATGCTTTTCCTTTTTGGAAAGCAAAATTGCACTTCTCCCAGAAGCATATGTTGTGATTCTTCCAAAAAAACGAAGCTTCTTAATTTTTTTTTCACCAAATCCAAGGAAAAACCCAAGAAACAAAATAAAACCAAAAAACACGTACATAAATAAAAAAGAAAATCACGAGGATGCGCCAAGACCTCCACACGTGTCGGTTGCTAGGCGTACCAGTTGGTGCGCTCTTAGGCAAAAAAAAAGACCTTTGCGGGAGACCTCCAAAGGATACGCCTTGATTAGGTGCTCTCCTTCTTGCGTAATGGTAGTCCTCCTTCCTTCATTTCCCCGTAGTGCCACATGAATAGGTCGGCATAGTGACGTGTTTTATGAGTCGTGTGTTCTTTTTTTTTCCGAGAAAACTTTCGATCTATTCATTTTCAATCATGGCAGTACAACGAACATCAGAAATAATAAAAATTACATTCAGATCCATAGAGTTGTGTTTTCGTTCTAACGCTGCTAGTTTCGGATTTTTCTTCCTCTTTTTTTCTTTGGTCTTTTCAATTTCTTCATCGCTTAGTTCATTTTTAGTCGTTGTACTTTGATTTTTTGTATCTTGTTGGATTTCTCTGATTTTTTGTTTTATTTTTCTTTTGTTCCTTGCTTAGTCTTCTTCGGCAGTTTTCAACACAAGTTAACATTTTTCGCATACATCATGTACGTTTTTTAATACATGTTTAATATTTTTCAAACATGTGCTTAATATTTTCCCAAATTTATGCTTTGATGATTATTTTAGTTTAGCCACATATTGTACATTCTTTGTTTACACCAGAATCATTTTTATACACATAATTAACATTTTATCAAAATGTTTTTTATGTCTCATTTGGACCTACATCTTCTATATTTTTTATACATCAGGACATTGTTGTATACATGTTTAAAATTTTCTAAATACATGATTAACTTTTTTATATTTATGTTTTGATGTCTACTTTTTCCGTACACATTGTACGTGTTTCGTGGACATTAGAATATTTTTTTAGAGATGTTTAACACTTTATAAATACATCAAATAAAAAATTTAGTTCATGTTTTGATGTCTACTTTTTTTTGTACACATTATAATTTTTTAAATTCACCTTATACATTTTTGTATACATTAGGAACATTTTTTGATACATGTTAAACATTTTATCAAATGACCAATTATCTATTTTTTACATTTATGTTTTCATGTCTGCTTTTTTCATACATGTTGCAGATTATTCGTATATATTAGAAATATTTTGGTACATACTTAGAAAAATTCAAATACATGATTTATATTGTCAAAAATTAATCTCAATAGTATATGTATATATACATATATGTAATTTTCCTAATATAAACAAAAATTTACAAATAAAATGATAGAAAACGAGCGCTTAAGGCCCCACCCTTTGAGCCGGTCCATTGGCGTAGGCGCTTCAGATGAGCGCTCAAAGCTAGGCATAGTCGATGGTCGTCAAACAGCAAAGGCTACACCTGAAATAAATGCAAACGGCAGGCGCACTCTGGCGTGAATGTTTTTTTCCTATTTGTTTCTCTCCACAAAAAAGGTTGTTTTCTTATGCAGTACAATATTTAAAACCTTATTAATCATTAAAAAATGTATTTCAAAAAATTGTTCAGTATGAGTTTTAAAAAACTACAGTGTATATTAAAAACATGTGCACCGTATATTTTAATAAACTATCAGGTATTAGGAAAATATTGAGTGTTCATAAAAATATATTCAATGTATAATAAAGATATGTATATTTAAAAATTTTACCATGTATTATGAAAACGTTAGTGTGTACTAAAAGAATGTCAACATATGTTAGAAAATGTTCGGTGTGTATTCAGAAAGGGTTCATCATATATTAAAGATTTGATTACCATGTACTAAAAATATTGTTCACCATGTATTAAGGAAGAAAAAAGTAACGAGAAAAGGAGAAAAACGAGAAAATCAAACAAATAAAAGACAGAAAATGGCCAGAAAGAACCAGAAAGAAAAAAGTAAAAAGAAAACAAACAACGAACGTGAGAATGAAGGAAATGTAATCAAGGAACAAAACACACCGCTCGCAACAACCTGGGCCAGCCCACCTCACTGCGCATGCAGAGTTTTCTTCCACTTATTGGCTGGTTGTGCCGGGGAAGAGTATCCACCGATTCGTCGGTCCTTTTTTGAGGATCAAGGATGTATAGTGGGCTGGTTTATGTGCTAGTCTTCTCAATTCTTGACCGAACTCGCACGCCGGATGCACTTATTACTTCCCAACCTTAAGCCTGGACTCTCAAGCCTAAGCATATGTGGGTCTTGGATTTCATGACCTGGAGATCTTCAACATGATGCTTCGTGCCAGGCAAGCTTGGCAAGTCATGCATGATCCCTTAGTGCTAAGATCCTCAAGGCTGCTTATTTTCTGGAGAATTCTTTGTTGGAGGACGATCTGTGCCCTCACCCTTCCCAAATATGGCGGACAATATTGGATGGCAGAGATGTCATGGCCCAAGGGATCAACAAGAGAATCTACACTGGAGAATCTACAAATATTTGGATGACCAACACGATCCCCGACAGGGTATGATGAAACCCATTACTTCATGGATCCCACACACGCAACCACCATTGCTAGTCTTGGAGCTCATTGATGCTACTTCTGTTGTGTGGAGTGAAGATCTGGTGTGCTCGATATTTTTACCTATTGATGTTGAGGCGATATAAAAAAATCCTTATGTACTAGAAGATAAGAGGACTTTTGGGCTTGGATTGAGGACCGCAAGGGCTTCTTCACTGTGAGTTCGCCGTACAAAATGGTGGTGAGAACGAACATCAGTACACAAAGTTGGTTGGATGAGATCGAAAGACAATATGATACTACACCTGATTGTAATGGATGGATGTCTTACTGGAAAATTAAGGTGACATTGAAGTTGAAGGTTTTCCTCTAGAGACTCTCGCAACATTCTCTGCCAATGGCCACACTCCTTCATCAGTGCCACATGCCGACAACATGTGTGTGCACGTTGTGTGGATCTGAGGACACATGGCGGCATGCACTCTTAAATTGTTCAATGGCAAGAAGTGTATGGGCTCTCTCTTCAGAGGAGATGGTTGAGCACATGTGTGCTAATTAAGATATGAATGCTAAGATTTGGATTTTTGCAATGCATGACTCGCTATCACACGACGAATTTACCCAGATGATGGGGACACTTTGGGCGAATTGGAGCGCCATGAGGAGAGCAATGCACCAGAGCCCGATGCTACGCATTGCTTTATAGCATCCTTCATAGCGAACCTTCAGATACTATCTAATCCCTCAAGTGCACTAAACAACAGCCAACATGTACAACATGCTTGCTAGCTATCTCCACCTAAAGATCGAGTGAAAATTAATGTGGACATAGCTGTAGCAAGGAATGGTGTGTTTGGTGCAATACGAGTAGTTTTTCGCGATCAAGTTCAAGGGAATGAATGACCCTGGAAATTAGGAAATCACTGGCACTTGCAGATGATCACTATGAATAGAAGATTTATGTTGCTTCTGACTATAAAGTGGTCATAGATGTTATCAAGCAAGACTGGCAACAAGCTATGGGTCCATCATTAAAGAGATCAGAGAACGATCAAAGTATTTTTTTTTCACATCTAGCATAGCGCATGAGTTTAGAAGTTTGAATTTCAAAGCTTACAAGCTCGCAAAGCATGCTTTATCTGTAGCGGTTGGCTGCCATGCATGGTTAGGTTAACCAAGTGATATTTTTTTGTCCCTGTTAACATTGTGACGATTTGAATAAAGCTTTGCGATTTTACCTAGAAAAACTACTTCCAACGTCCTAGAGTTAAAAAAAGATTTCCAAAAAAGGCTAAAAACAAGGGTTTTGCTATTTCTCCAGTTGATGATAAATAAGTAGCCCCCCCCCCCCATCCGAATTAATTGACGCAGCCTTTATACAATGTTCAATCTAAAATTTTGATTCGTGTAATGGTGTAAGTATAGATGGAGAAGAGGACTGCCACCAAGTCTAACTGTGAAATACCCACTTCGTTCAAAAACAAAAACTACCAAGCCTCTTATCATAAGTTGCCAATCAATAGGAAATGCTCCAATGGTAGAAGTTATCTTTTTTGTATAGGACTATATATTATTGTATTATTAATCCTGAAACACGTGTGAGAAAACAGAAGACACAATGGCTTTCGAGGGCAGAGAACCAATGATATATACACCGATGTCGTTAGAAGAGTTATCTCTATCTAAACATTTCACATGTCGACATTAATTTCTCAATTCCTCAAGGCAAGAAACTGCACAAGATTGAATCTGCCACACATGTCAAGACGTATTAAAGTGATGCTGACATTTTAGACCACTGAATTCATATATTCATGGGTGCTACTTTAAACCTCTTCAGTCCTGGCGCAAGAGCATGGACCTTAGAAAACCAATTGTGTCGTTCAACCATGATAGTTAATTTGCCGCAACAAACTCATGATCAAAGTGGAATGGACTCATTATATTCGCACAAACATAGATACGACCTCTTTCGAACAAAAAAGATACATAGATACCAAAATCAATACATACATCTTGAATGTGTCACAACACTAGCTAACTGCGTAGGGAGTACCATACATACATATATAACAACGTTCATCAATCGATGGACGCTCTTAATAATAATTAAGTAGCTAAAAGTCAAGAATGAACCAACCTAATTCATTAAGGGCACCTCGGCAATCACAATCCTTCATAACCCTCCTCGACGGTCGATTTAAACGATATCAATTAGTTAGCTCAGTCGATGAGGATGATTACGTAGGGATCCTCCTAGACTGGAGGAAGGTCTTATGTTTCCCCTCGGCGGAGGCGAGGTAGTCGAGGAAGGTGGTCAGGTCGGTGTCCATATACCGCCGTTGGGTACCATCAGCGAGAAGCTCTGGCGCAGGACGGATTACCCGCTCTGGTGGAAGGCTGTGCAACGATGCCACCGAGATCCGCAATTGCGTTGAGTTCACTCGCACCCGATGCAACACGCTCTTGTACCGCCCATTGCTGAATATCTGCACACCCATATATTTATGAAAAATACAGTCAGGTAAGGAAGTTCAGGGCTTGTTTACTTCAAAGGTACTTCTATAAACTTTAGAGGATTTTTTTTTTGTTTCTGGGAAAACTTTAGAGGATTTGAATCCTCTTGATTCACTCTCATTGTTTTTCTGTAGTATCACACACTGACTGCTAGTAATTCATGTAGTTTTTTGATTCCATAGGATTTAAGAGCACATGACATACCAATTCTTTCATTCTTTTATTTTTTTTTATGAAGAATCATACAAGCTAGTATATGCCTGTCGAGCGACGAGTGGTGTGAGCCGTAAGATGTGAGTGACATGGTGCAAATATAAAAATATGTTGGATTCATTGTTTCGAATAAGAATGCATTCTCTGGTGTATAGGCTAGGCTAGATCGTGTAAAAATATTTCATCTTAATTAATAACTTAATTACGAGGAGATGCACCCTTTGCTTAATGCACAAAAGAAGAAGCATCGTCATGCTGGTTTGCTTACAGAAAGCAAAAGTTGAGCATATATGCATATGTATATTGTGGAGTGCACACATTTATGGAGTGATATGATGGAGCAAAAGTCAAAAGACTTGCTATACATATATTGCTTATCTTAAATTATCTTATCTTTCCATGTGAGTTGAACTACTAGAGTGTGATCAAAGACTATAGTCTATGCATTGCTTCTTGGAACTGAAACTTTTGTCAACTAGACGCGTCGGCCACCTGATTGACTTTTCGAGCTAGTTTCTTCCATACTCCTACCATATATTTGTCTGCCATCATGAATCGTCGGGCTATCTAGCAAGCAATCTAGGCTACACATTTGTTAATTAGCACAAACATAGGCCGGTCTGATTTCCCTTGATTTGATTGCCCAACTAAGTATCTTTATTTATAATCGGCGAAAACAGACGCCATTTCGGCAGTTCTACTCTATTTTGCTAGAGCTACTAGTTATGTGCATTCCAAATATGCAGAAGTCGGGGCTAAACTATTTTTTTTACAGTTGCATCGAGATCTCCATGATGGTGGGAAGATGTGTATGCCTCGAGAGATGTGTATATGTACAAACCTCGAGGTGATCGCCGACGTTGACGATGAGGGCTCCGGGGAGGGGGTCGACGAGGAGCCAGTCGTCGTCGCCCTGACAGACCTCGAGGCCATTGACCTGGTCCTGGAGGAGGAGGGTGAGGAAGCCGTAGTCGGAGTGCGGCGGCATCCCCAGCGTCAGGTCCGGCTCCGGGCACACCGGGAAGCAGTTGACCATCATCATCTGAGTCCCGCCGTCGAGCTCCTCCAGCACGCCCTCGCCGGTGATCCCCATTGCCTCAAGCGCCGCCTCAATCAGCTCCCGGAACAAACCCTGGTTGGCGCGGGCGTACGCCGACATCACCTCCCTGCAACAACAGAGGGGTCCCACACGTCAGCGCTGAGGGTGCCGGTAGAAAGTGAATGAAGAGAAAATAACAGTGCCATCCATCCATGATTGGACTGGCAGGCGACAAAGTGAATATATGTAGTGGTGGATCTTCCTGGGGATTTGATTCGTTTTTATCTATCTATCTATCCCATTCCTATGCCGCCGCCGGCCGTCCAGCCGGAAAGTAGTTTGTTTTGTGTTGTGGCGTGGCTCGTCTCCTGCCGGAAAGTAGTTTGTTTTGTGGCGTGGCTCCTGCTGACTGAGACTGACACCTACGATGTAAAAGGCTGCTCTCTCTCTCTCTCTCTCTCTCTCTCTCTCTCTCTCTCTCTTGTTTCTCTCTCAATTATTTGCTGCTAGACTAGATACCCTCTGTGTTTGGATTTGGATTTGGTTGCATCAGCAGACAGCACATGTATATGTGTGTGTGGGAGTCCACTTCACCTCTATCTTTCACTGCCATGGTGAGATTGCTCAAGATTGAGAGTGGCTTGTTTTTTAATTCCTAAAAGAGGAATAAAAGCAGTGTGATGCTTCCACTGCTCTAGTTTACTGCCTTGTTAGCTTTTGTTGTTATCAAGAGAATCCCCTCCTATGTGCATGCACCAACCGGTACTAATGGGCATCGCATCCTTTAGTCCCGGTTCGTGGCACCAACCGGGACTAAAGGGCCCAGGTGAACCGGGACTAATGCCTTAGCCGCATGAACCGGGACCAATGCTCACATTAGTCCCGGTTCGTGACTGAACCGGGACTAATGTGAATATTGCCCTGTGACGAAAGCCCTGTTTTGTACTAGTGGCACCACCTACCCACACTTCAAAAATAATACTCCTACTATACAAGAAGAATACTATTACTACTATACCAAAGCAAGTGACTTCCACAACCACACAATTAATTACTACCACAAAATATAATAACTAAAGCAAGTGAGTTCCACAACCACACAAATTAGCTATACCAGCAGAATAAAAGGAGATTCGAGAATGACAGCAGAATAATATTACCAGCTAGTAATGCTATTCATCACCAGGAGTCAGAACAAGCTACTTTTAACCTGAGATATTTTTACGATCGTTTCATTAATTAATTACTTTTAATATACAAATAGTTATCTTCATATTGATTCACTATATATGAGAAATTTGGCACGAACAAATTAAAATACAAGTAATTCATAAGATCACAAAAAATGCATTTTTATGTATATTGTATACCATTCCCTCCATCCCATAATTTAAGGCGTGTATATTAGATGTAATAATGTCTTATATTATGGGACAGAGGAAGTATTGTCTTCACGTAACATAAAATATTTTTTACAGCTAATGTTTTCTTACGTTCTCGTTTGACTTGTAACGTAAGATAAAAATGTATATAGGATATAAAAATATGATGCAGTGATTGATGTTAAAATAGAGGAGTCCATGAGCGCGACCCTATTACCAGCTACCGTAGATAGTAATATTATCATTATCAGCTAGCTTAGTGAGAGGGAATACCAAATTGCTAAATATAGACTCCAGGACACCATACATACATAGAGCGACAAATCAAATCATATGTTGATACACATCACATCACATCATCATGCATAGTTTTGGACTGTACTACGTACCTGAGGTCGGACGGGTTGTGGGGCCATGAGGGCAGGACGTCGTCGAGCCTGGCCGGGTTGCAGAGCAGCTTGAGGAAGTCGCGCCAGCAGAGCACGCCGTCGTTGAGCTGGTTGAAGCTGGTGCCGTACCGCACCGGCGCCCGGATGTCGGGGGACATGTGCCGCGCCCGCTCCTCGAACGGCAGCGCGAAGAAGCGCGCCGCCACGTCCAGCATGGCCTTTGCCTTGTCGCCGGCGCCGTGGTTCACCGCCTGGAAGAAGCCCAGGTCGCGGCACGCCGCGTCGAGCCGCGCCAGCTCCGCGGCGCGCTCGGAGGGGACCGTGGAGCGGAGGCGGGCCATGTCGATGACCGGGATGCCGCGCGGTGCAGCCGGGGCCGGGCGGTCGGAGGGCGGCAGCACGTAGCGCGGCGGGAGGGACGTCACGCCGCGCTCGCACAGGTGCCGCACGCCCTTGTTCGGCTCCTCCTCTTGCGGTGCCTGCTTGGACTCCGACGAGGAGGAAGACGCCGGTGCGTTGCAGGTGGTTGGCTCGAGTTGCTGCTGCTGTGAATGGCCAGCATGGCTGCTGCTGCTCTCGGTGGCAGCGGGGAGGATCGCCATTGATCGAAGCGAGAGGTAGGTCTCGTGGTCTGTGGGTCGGATCTTTGGGGAAGAGTAGAGCCTGCGGATGAGTTGGAGGGAGAGCAGAGGAGGGTATCTATTTATAGGCCGGAGGAAGAAGAAGCAGCAGCAGCAGAGGAGGAGGAGGAGGTGCTCTGCTTTCCATTGCTGCCTGCGTTGACCCCCCCACATCGGAGGGGCGACACGTGTAGCTGATCTGTCCGTCCACGTCGGAGGACGAGACGCCCAAGGAGCTGCCACGTGCACCTCCTAGCTCCTACCTACACTACACTGCTACTACCTGACCTGACCTGACCTGAAAACACATGGAGGCTCATCCAATCACTTTCTTGCAAATAAAAGGTCTATTTTCCTTCCTGTAGAAAACCACCATCTCTCATCTCTGACCGCTTCGTCTGCCGCTTGTTTTCAAAATCACGCCCACAGTTTTTGAAAAAACTCTTCAAGAGTTCCATATGTCTACTATCTTTTTCCCAAAGGAGAGGCAAAAGATTTGCATCATCGATTAATTAAGCACAAATACATTACAATAACACAATATAGGAGAAATGCATGTCAGGGTATTGTGGACGAGAAAACAACAACACAATCTACAAGTCACTATTTACGGTTTTAGTCTTTGGAAGTTCTATTTTTAAATTCAGCACAGAAGTCAACGGGTGTTTTTGTTTGGTCAAAACGTTTTTACATGGGTACAAAATAAGATCAAGTGTGTTCCCAAAAGGTTTGAACTTTTGTTGACTTTTTTGTATTTACAATCTTTTTTCCTACATCGTGTGCATATACACCCGAGTGAGCCAAGAGGTGTTATATACAGAGTGATGAATATATCAAAGTGACATGTCAAGCTTACATATACGACGAATAGGAAACGACCACTGAGACTAGTGTAGCTAGCATGATATATAGATAGTGATGGTGCGATATGTACCCACCCATGATCTCACCTCCACCACAAATATATCTTGAGTTGAGTTGAGTTGAGCTGAGCTGAGTTGAGTAGACGTAGAGCCTAGCATGAGTTGTGTCAATCTGTGACTTGTGTTTTCCAAAGGTAGCATATATCAATAGCTCTATACATGCATGCAATGCATCTGCCGCTGCATGCGCGGGAAAAAATGCATCAGATGCGGCAATGATTGAGGCCCTAGCAAAGGAAAGGAAAGGAGATTGGTCCCGGTCGACCGTCAGATTATTTTCCAGATTCTGGCTGCTGCGTGTGCCCGCGCAGCGCCACACACGTACGCCCCGATCACTTTGAGTGTTCCATCGACAGGATCCATGCAAGATCTTTCTTGGCATTTTTTTTCTTTTTTTACAGCTAGCTAGCTGCTTTTGTTTGTTCCATCACTTTGTTATGTATATCTTCCTAGGGAGGTATATTTATATATGTGCCGCACTTTTGTGTCGACATTTCCAAGCAATAAGTGATTCTCCGGTTAATATTTTTTTCATCTCCAATCGCAAATAGATAAGATAGATGGCGTCCTCCAAAATGTGCGGTAATTATCATTGTTTTTTAAAAAATATTACTAATCAATAGTTACAAATGTAGTGGCATGTGCATCGGCAAAGTGAGAATTGCACCATTACATTCGCCCTGGAAATAAGTATTCTCATGATGCGGAATCTCATAATTAATCTTCTTGCTGGCACGCAACTATATATATATATGAAAAATCCAAAGATGCATATTGGAGAATGCAGATCATTTCTTAGGACAAAATGTCAGCGTTTTGTTTGAAATGGAATTTGTTTATCACTTAATTGTTCACGTCTTCTCTTAAAAAAGTAAATACAAATGTGTATGAAAGGAAAACTAGTATATGCCACTATAGTACCTAGATTTTCACACAAAAATTTCTACTTAAATGCTGGTCTCGGCCTTTTTCGGAGTCGTAGGCATGTCAATGAAATCCTACATGACATGACGAAGAGATCGGCGACCTATAACGTGCTCTGAATGATTGATAGCCGCTAATATGTGATCACATGATATACGCTGCTTATGCTTAGCTATGATCTAGCTCTAGCTAGGGCATTGATCCAATATGCATGCACATATTGAAAAGGAAATAGAGATGCCAACTGAATTCAGCTGGCACGCATGACAAGAAAGAATTAAAGGGCAAAAGGCGCCGGCCGGCAAAACTAATCGCATTCTTCTTCTTGCTTTTCTGTTTTTGTTCATGCATAAGTATATGTGTCCCAACGCATGCATGAAAGGCTCTCTCCATCGAACCTTTCTAGCTGAGATTTGACTAAACTGAAAAGCTAACTTAACTGAAAGACTACTAGTTAGTTAACAAAGCTCCGATCGAGCGTATGCAAATGCATAGAACGGTATCTGAAACCCTATCTAGTGGTAATTAACTTAGTTATACTAATTCGGTTTCCCCCGCAAAAAAAATAATACTAATTCGCTTTGACTAAGGTGAACATATTAACTAAGACTAGTTAAAAGGCTCTGCCGTTGATCGTGCCCATGCAATGAACGGTATCCGAAACCCTAGCTGTCTATCTAGCTTAACCAGCAAGCAGGATGCCTAAAGGTTTTAGTACTATTTTCAGTGACGCTCGGTCGATTGCTCTGAATGGCCATTGAATTGTTATTTTGTGTGCGCAAGGCATCTGTTACCCATAGTTTTCGAATGTCGGGTAGAGCTAATGACGTAGATTCACACTGTCACGCACTCACTCGCACTACCCTGGGTTTGAGGTTGATGAGGTCATCACATCACAGGCCTCTCGCTGTTGACCCGAAATATAGATCGTCTCTTGCTAAGTTCATCACTCGACTTAATGAGACACACGGTGTGCTTTTTTTTTGGATTTTTTTTGTCTAACAACCTAAAGAATCATAGCTCAGTTTCAAATATGACGTTGCTTACCGCACATACCACATACCGTGTCGTACACACGGTGTGCTTGACGATCTCTAGTCATCTAGTGGGCAATTTTGTGTGCTAAACAACATGATGTCATCTACTACCAAAACGTCTTATATTTAGGAACGGCGGGAGTATAAATCAAATCATACATAGTATTAAGTCAGTTACTAAACCATGGACCTAAACTACGACTACGCGCGTACATACTGCTGACGTGGCATTACATACGTCAGTTCGCGAGCAAATGAGGAGGATTAGGCCTCCTTTGGTTCATAGGGTAGGGAAATCATAGGAATAGGAAAGTTATAGAAAATGAGATGACATGCATCTCAAATCCTATAAGTAGGAATAGGAAAAGAGATATCCTTTGATTCACATCATAGGATTTTTTTCCATTGAGTCTAGGCTAATGTTTATTTTCCTATGAAATGTGGAGGATAGGAAGAATTCCTTCATAGGCATAGGATTTCATTCCTACAAACCAAAGGGCTCTAAATGAATTTTTCCTATAAAAACCCTATCCTATGAAATTCCTACAAAATTTCTCCAAACCAAAGGAGGCCTTATACTGAGGAAACATGGGATGTTGGTTAGCCAAAATGGAGGAAGAGCAGAGGAAAGCTTGAGCGACATGTGAGTCGCAACCCAAGCTTGTCATGGTTCAACACAAGAGGGGTTTCCGTGCGCCGCAGATCAAGATTTGCTCTCGTAGAGAACGCAAAACGGTCATTCCCAGGCAAGCAAATATGTAATCCCTGCAAGGTGGTCTGGTCTTGCGTGCGTATGAGAAATGGTAATCGAAATCGTTGTGTAATTAACAATGTAGACTGAGCACGGTACAATTGCATCAATCAGATTTCAGTGGTTTGTTCTTCCTCAATCGCCTTATCTCTCTTCTACACTAGTATGAAGTTCCCTAAAAGGGTCGTTAAGGTTGTTCAATTCCCAAATGACACACGTGCGTACTGCCCCTAGGATGATTAATTATCATGGCCATAGAAAATACCACCATTTTGCAAACTGGGATTTAATTTGGTGAGTATTATGAAGAAAGGGTTTGCGGGGTTTGCGTATCCCGGCTTTTTTGAGAGACTTGACGTGTCACGTGTTTTTGCACTATGTCGTTGCTTGCTCATGGATGGATTCATAGATGGCCATAAAATTTGTAAGGAATTCATTGATTTGTATGACACACAGAATTCCAGCATTCTTTTCTTTGTTGTACTTGTATCTATGAGGACAACATTTCTCCCTTATAGCAGAATCCCAACACAGCTTTCTTTCATATTTTTGCAGATGTGCTCGACCACGTTTTGAGGGATATTCACAGAATCTTGGCTGCCCACGTCCCTGGTCATCCCTAAACCAAACATCTAGCAACCATCTACAAACTGGATATCCCTAACCATCTAATCACCTGAGGGATAGCCTATCCAACCAAACAACCCCTTATAGTGCGGCTGTAATACTTCTTTTAGTTAAGTATAGTGTTTTGGCCAAGTGTTGTTATATAACTGTGAGTTATGAACAACTCTAGCAGAGTCGTCATATCCACCAAAACTAAATAATAGCCGTCATATAATGCATGGACCACAAAATGTAGCTAAAGTTTGGCCCCTCTGTCTTATACCTGCAACCAGTGTGTCCTTGTGATTCCGATGAATTTGCTTTCCAGATACTCCATCCGTTTTTAAATATAACCTGTTGAGAGATTTCAATATGGACTACATACACAGGCTTAGGTCTAGAAACGAAGAGAGTACTTAGTATGGTGTGCATGCATCTAGTCTGTGCAGAAGATAGAGATAGCCATGTCTTTGTCTTCCCTCCCAGTAACACTGGTTATATGTTTAACTGGAATTGGCCGCTGGCTGCGCCCCCCGGCTCCAGCGAAGGGGAATGATAGAAATTCGGCAGCCTCATCAATATGGTCTCACACAGCTCTTTGTAGGCCAGGCAAACGTCTGATATGATCGGTATAGTTAGCACCCTCATCAATCTGGTCTCACCATATGCAAACCAATTGTGTAGCTCGCACTTTAGCTAGAGAGCGTGGTCCTCAAGGAGATGTTTAGGTAGAGGACCCGTCAAGTTTTATTGTATTTTTGTTAAGTGAGGATGTAAATGTTATTTGATTAATAATGCAAGCCATGATAGCATTCTCTCAAGAAAATGGATGTGACTCTTCATTGAGAGTAGGATGATATCACATAGGGTTACTACAATAAAGAACAGTGCATATATCTAAGCATATAACGTATTAATATTTTCCAAGGGGGCAAAGCCCCCCCTCCCCCCTCTGTATTTTGTATTGCAATAGCTCTCTCCTTGTATTGTAATTTGTGGCTGGACTGATTCTCAACGCCCCCCCCCCCCCCCCCCCCCCCAAAAAAAGAACAAATCATCACATATTTTCCAAGTGTGATGTGTTGGATGGACGTTGTGTCGCCCTCCTGACGTACTTGCCGATGTGCATTATTGTGGTGATACGTCTCCATCGTATCTATATTTTTTTTATTGTTCCATGCTATTATATTGTCTGTTTTCGATGTTTTATATGCATTAATATGCAATTTTATATGATTATTGGAACTAACCTATTAACCTAGAGCCTAGCGCCAGTTCCTGTTTTTCCTTGTTTTAGAGTTTCGCAGAAAAGGAATACTAAACGGAGTCCAAACGGAATGAAACTTTCGCGATGATTTTTCTTGGACCAGAAGACATCCAGAGGGCTTGGAGTGCACGTCAGGGAAGCCACGAGGCGGCCACAAGGTTGGAGGGCGCGCCCAGGGGCATAGGGCGCTCCCACCTTTGTGGGCCCCTCGTGACTCCACCGACCTATTTCTTCCGCCTATATATTCTCAAATATCCCAAAACCTACCAAGAGAGCCACGAAACCACTTTTCCGCCGCCGCAACCTTCTGTACCTGTGAGATCCCATCTAGGGGCCTTTTCCGGCGTCCTGCTGAAGGGGTATTCGATCACGAGGGCTTCCACATCAACACCATTGCCCCTCCGATGAAGCGTGAGTAGTTTACCACAGACCTACGGGTCCATAGCTAGTAGCTAGATGGCTTCTTCTCTCTCTTTGATTCTCAATACAAAGTTCTCCTCGATGTTCTTGGCGATCTATTCGATGTAATACTCTTTTACGGTGTGTTTGCCGAGATCCGATGAATTGTAGATTTATGATCAGCTTATCTATGAATATTATTTGAATTTTCTCTGAATTCTTATATGCATGATTTGATATCTTTGCAAGTCTCTTCGAACTATCGATTTGGTTTGGCCAACTAGATTGGTTTTTCTTGCAATGGGAGAAGTGATTAGCTTTGGGTTCAATCTTGCGGTGTCCTTTCCCAGTGACAGCAGGGGCAGCAAGGCACGTATTGTATTGTTGCCATCAAGGATAAAAAGATGGGGTTTTCATCATATTGCTTGAGTTAATTCCTCTACATCATGTCATCTTACTTAATGCGTTACTCTGTTCTTCATGGACTTAATACTCTAGATGCAGGCAGGAGTCGGTCCATGTGTGGAGTAATAGTAGTAGATGCAGAATCGTTTCGGTCTACTTCACACGGACATGATGCCTATATTCATGATCATTGCCTTAGATATCGTCATAATTTTGCGTTTTTCTATCAATTGCTCGGCAGTAATTTGTTCACTTGCCGTAATATTTTCTATCTTGAGAGAAGCCTCTAGTGAAACCTATGGCCACCGAGTCTACTTTCCATCATATAAGTTTACGATCTATAATTTTAGTTTCCTATTTACTTTCTTTGCAATCTTTTACTTTCCGTTCCATAAACCAAAAACACCAAAAATATTACTTTACCGTTTATCCATCTCTATCAGACCTCACTTTGCAAATAACCGTGAAGGGATTGACAACCCCTTTATCACGTTGGGTGCAAGTTGATGTTTGTTTGTGCAGGTATTCGATGGCTTGTGCGTTGTCTCCTACTGGATTGATACCTTGGTTCTCAAAACTGAGGGAAATACTTACTCTACTTTGCTGCGTCACCCTTTCTCTTCAAGGGAAAAACCAACGTGAGCTCAAGAGGTAGCGCGTGGCAACTGAGATGCACAAAGATATCGACCGAAATGGTGCAGATGACCGCGGCGGCTGGAACGAACCGTTCATCGTGGCCCTGATTGGCAGCCATCTTCACTTCACGCTTCCCTGCTGACGAGCTTTGTTATTGTGGAGAGAAGAACCTACCAGCTGAGGACTATATTACTCTTTTTACTTGACACTGCTCTCCAAGCCTCCAACAATGGCTATTTATAGTGTCGGGCTGCCATCTAGCACTCGACATGTAGTGCTCTCGAAGGCTGCCCAAACCGATGCACTGGCTGCCTAACCAGATACTCCATCCGCTTCTAAATATATATTTTTTAGAGAGTTTAATATGAACTACATACAGAGCAAAATGAGTGAATCTACACTCTAAAATACGCCTATATACCTATGTATGTAATTTGCATTGAAATCGTTAAAAAAACTTATATTTAAAAACGGAGAGAATACTCAGCATGATGTGCATGCATCCAGTCCGTGCACAAGATAGAGATGGCCTTGTCTCTATCTTCCCTCCCAGTCAGTGGTGGAGCTTCAAGGGAGCCAAAGGGGGCCATTGCCTCCCCCCACTCTAGGAAAACTGTTAACTGTGGTCCTAATTATTAGACTTGAATATCCATTCATAATTCATGCATAATTTATCTTCATTTCTCCCTCAACTATGATTAGCCGCCTCAATAATCTTCATCAAGCTCCGCCACTGCTCCCACTCCCAGTAACATTGTTTATATGTTTAACAGGAGCTGGCCATGCCCTCCGGCTCCGGCAAAGGCGAACGATAGAAATTCCGCAGCTTCATGTGCTGATTCTAGAACGTCGTTACTGCCATGTCCCTTTAGTACTTGTATACAGCACACGTGTTTTACATCAACGAGCCCTTCTTATTACTGTCGATCGGTTGTCACATGATCGTCCTACAAGTCGAGAGACGCTTAAATACGATTTTTCCCTATACAAAAGAATACATGACCCAGAGCAGTCCTTCACGTACTATGAAGTTCCCTTCCTGAAAACCTAGAATCTACCCTGATTAATTCCTGTTTACCACCTAGGATGGGGACGGGAACAGGCTTGAATTTTTTGTCACGGGGATGGGGACGCGCAACCAAAACCCGACGTGTTTCATCCTCGTTGCCATCTTGACCTAGGAATGGGATGTGTCCCCTTTGTGCTATTCCGGAGATGGGGACACACATCTTCTCGTGCACAACAACGAGAGTTCTTTGGAGCTTTGCCCGTGAAGCTTTGTGGCCCGATTGGGAGGCCCTGGACCTGGCCGTTTTGTGTCACACGGAAATTTGACGCATTTTGGTTGTTGGTGTCTGAGATTGAAAAAAAAAATCAGTGTGCTATCATAGAAAACGCAGAACGGCCCTTCCCAAGAAAGCAAATATGAAAGCACAAGTATATGTTTTACAAAAAATTCAAACAAATTTGTGCACGTTCACAAGATATATGTCTACATTCCCTAAAAAGTTCAAATCCAAATTCGAAATGCACATATAGAAACAAAAATAAAAATTCAGCATGAATAGTGTCACAAAAAAGACAAAAGCAAAATACACTATTCACATCATATTTGTCTTTTTGTTTATCAATTTGTATTTTGATTTTAGATTTGAATTTTCCAGGAATAACATATACATGTCTTGAGAACATTCACACAAAAAAATCAGAACTATTTGTTGCATTTAAATTCGATTTTTCAAACACTAGCAAAAAGGCTCGTGCGTTGCAACGGGAGGAAAAAAACCATAATCTCCGATGTCCACGACCATAGTTTGCTGCATCACCGAGATACACTATAACTCTTAATTTGGTGAAATCATGAACATTTTTTAAACTAATGTACATATTTGAAATCATGAACATTTTTCAAATTTGTGAGCACTTTTACAAATTTTCAACCATTTTTGGTATTCATGAACATTTTCTACTGTTTTCAAACATTTTTAATTTAACTTGAATATTTTTTAAATAAATTTCTTGAATCGGCGAACATTTCTAGAATCAAAGAACATTTTTTGGAAAATTGGTGGAACAATTTTTGAAATTCACGAATATTTTTTTGATTTAACAATTTTTTTAAATGCATGATTACTTTTTTAAATCGGTGAACATTTTATTGGTGAGTAAACTATTTTGCAAGTCACGAACATTTTTTGAATTTTTAGGATATTTTTCCGTTCATGTACATTTTTTTAATTGGCGAAATTTTGTCCAATTTCATTAACATTTTTTAATAGACCAACTTTTTAAAAATCGTGAACAATTTTAGATTTCCCGAACATTTGTTTTGAAATTTCTGAACATTTTTCGAATAATAAAACATTTTTTATTTATTAGGTAATTTATTTTTTAAAATTACAGAAATTTTTTAAGTCCCCAATTATTTAAAGGAGAAACAAGGAAAATGGAAAATAAAAATAAAAAAGAAATTAACAAAACAGGCCGCCCAGACATGTGCCGGCCCAAACGGGCGCGCTGCATCACAAAAAGACAAAAGCAAAACAATCCCACACTTTTTTCATAGTTCTGCCCGATAAGTTTGTGTAACGTTCTTTATAAAATTGGTTCCAAGGTGATCTCAAGTAGACTGAAGTTAATCCTGCCAGAGATAATTTCTAGCAGTCAGCTTTTGTCCCAGGTAGACTTATCACTGATAACATAATAACCGCCTATGAGTGTTTGCATTTCATGAAGCGGAACAGGGCTAAGAAACATCAATCTTGTGCATTGAAGCTTGATATGATGAAAGCATATGATAGGGTGGAGTGGACCTATCTTCGAGCAATCATGCTTAAGCTTGGCTTTACAGATAATTGGGTGGATATTGTAATGAGCCTGGTTACTTCAGTAAAATTTTCAGTCATGTTTAATGGGAAGAAGCTTGAGCAATTTACACCATCACGAGGGATACGACAAGGGGACCCGATATCTTCATACTTGTTCTTGATAGCAGCAGAGGGCCTGTCGTGCCTCCTAAAATCACAAAGACAGTCATCCAATCTGGATGGGATACAAGTGGCCCCTTCGGCGCCGCCAGTCAACCATCTCCTATTCGTTGATGCCAGCCTGCTGTTCTTCAAGGCAAACAGTGTGGGAGCTAACGAGGTGAACAAATTGTTGGAAGTTTATTGTCAGGCCACGGGCCAAAGGATTAACTACGCTAAGTCATCCATCTTCTTCAGTAAAGGAGTTCCGGACAGTATCCGCAATGAGATTAAAGGTTTGTTGAATGTTCCTAATGAGAATCTAAACGAGAAATACTTGGGTATGCCTTCAGATATAGGGAGTTCAAAAAATGGTGCATTTAAATACCTTAAAGATCGTTCGTGGAGCAAGATTCAAGGTTGGATAGAGAGGACACTGTCAACTGCAGGAAAGGAAGTCTTGCTGAAATCAGTAGCACAATCAGTTCCAGTATATTCTATGCCGTGCTTCAAGTTACCCAGAGGCCTGTGTGAGCATTTGAATATGTTGATCAGGAAATTTTGGTGGGGGAGCAAAGACAGCGCAAGCCTCATTGGGTGTCATGGAAGGCTGTGACGCAGCCTAAAGGAATGGGAGGTTTGGGGTTCAAAGACTTTGAGGTCTTCAACTTAGCAATGCTGGCACGACAGGCCTGGCGCCTGTTACAAGACCCTGAGTCATTGAGTGCTCGTATTCTCAAAAGTATTTACTACCCCAACACGACCATTCTTCAAGCCACTTTGGGGAACCACCGTAGCCAGATCTGAAGAGCTATCATTGAAGGGCGTGACACTTTGATACAAGGCTTGATCAGACGCATTGGCAATGGTGCCAACACCAACATTTGGGAAGACAACTGGCTCCCCCGGGAGGAGCTGATATGGCCTTATGGATGCATGGCAGCAAACCCACATGAAGTCGTTTCTGACCTAATTGATTTGACCTCGGCCACATGGAATAAGGAGAAGCTAGAAGCCACTTTTATGCACTTTGATGTGAAGGTTATCTTGAGCATCCCGCTATGCACAATGAATATGCAAGATTTTTGGGGCTGGGCACATGAGAAAAGTGGCAAGTTTTCGGTCAGATCGGCGTACCGGATGCTTGTGTCTACAAGGCAAAGACGAGAGGCATGATTGGATGGTACAACCGGGTCCTCGAGTACACACATGGAGGAGGGATCGTGGAAAATGCTATGGCGGACAGAGGTACCAGCTAAAGTACGTATGTTCTTGTGGAGACTCTCGAAGCATTCGTTACCAACAGAGGATGTCCGAGGTCATCGACACATGTCTACTTCGAGTTCCTGCGGAATATGTGGTGCGCCGGACTCATGGCAGCACTCCCTCCTTGAGTGCACAGTATCTAGATGTACGTGGGCTCTCATCGATGAGGATCTCGGGAGCAAGCTAGTGGTGAACACCGAGCCAAGCGCAAAGAACTGGCTCCTCTCACTACTAGAATCATTATCACATGAGCAGTTCGTTCTTACTGCAGTTACTCCATGGGCAATTTGGTCTTCCAGGAGGAAAGCCATCCATGAAGCTATATTTTATTCCCCACATGCAATACAATCTTTCATAACTCGCTTCATTGCAGACTTAAATGTTGTTGCGGGCGGAGAAGCCAGTACAGCAGAGGGCGGCCAATGTGCATGCAGGAACCATCACTCGGCCAAGGGCTCCTTCGGAGAATTTTGCTAAGATCCACGTGGACGCTGGAGTACGCGCCCAAAGAGGAGGATCGGCAGCAGCGGTATGCAGGGATAGACATGGCAATTTCCTAGGAAGCTCAGGTTTTTACCCTATTAGGAAACAGGGATAAGCCAATTTCTATCCCCGTGGGGTTGCTGCTTGGTAAAAATTAAAACCCACCGGGTTTCGCGGGTGCAACCCTGTTCCAGTACTACCCGCACCCAAAACCCGCGAATCCTATAGCATCTGGGTCTCCAAATACACATGGGCTGGCCAAAACCTTATCATCCCGCTTCGAAAATGTCACTTATAGTCGCCAACTCGCCACATTCCCTCATCTAAACACTAGGCGCAGCCCAAAAAGACCCCAAAAAATTGATGTTCTTCAGTTTTTCTTCAACCAAAAGGCATTTACAATGAGGCCCAAGGATACATCAATACAGTCTTGGCAGTCAGCACAGCTCTAAAAGCATATGTGCAAACAACAGCAAGCTAAAACTTCCATTCCTAGACCAGCAAGCGAATATGAAGAACTCCGCCGTCCCTCCGCTCATGGTGCTGGATGGAGCTGCTCGTCCCCGCCGCTGCCCGTGCGACGCATGCCGTCAGACCTTTCCCGCAATGGCCTCGGGAGAAGTGAGCCTTGATTAGGTAGCTGAATTCCACTATTCGATGTTATCAGATCACCCGGGGCTCGCCCCAATATTCCCGGGCCAGGGTGGGGGGCTCTCGGAGGCAACCGAACCGATATCCCATAGCCGAATCCTGAAGGGACGATCCTAAAGGGCCACCATGGCTTGCATGCAAACTGAGCACCACTAGACTGGATGCCCGGGAATCGACAATGTCGAACGGTGGCAACACGAGCAGTGCTGGGCGTAGCATTAACTTGGTGCGCCGGTGCCTCATGGCGCGCAGCACGCTTTGTCCTCTCTTGTTGGATCCCGCGTCTGCCCTCCGGGCTAAGGTTCCTCTTGCCGCGTCTCGGACGAGGCCTGCTGACCAGATCGTCGGGGTTCAGGCGCCCAAACAGACGGGTCTTGAGATTCGACACGTCCATGTGGCCCTTCATGAAATCTGTCAGGTTTGAAGCGCAAACTACAAGGCATGTGCAGATCTTCTGCATCTGCGTCTTCCCCACCGCCCTCGCAAAGTTCTGCGACCGGTCCAAGAAGTCTTCAACCTATATGGTGAGAAGGACCAGAGAAACAATAATAATGGGCACAATGAGTCTGGCTGGCATTCTGTTACCTATTGTTAGTAGTACTAGTCAACGTGCAGAACACCTACACTTAGATTACCAACCCCTTTCTTCCAGGTCTTGGAGATCCACGATGCTTCGAAATTGCTAGCACAGAGCCCATGCTCCCATAAACTCTCCACTGATAGTAGCTGCACGACACAAGGTCAAGGTCAGGCGACATATGATCCAAAATAATAATTGAAGTAAATGTGTTGTTGTAAGGTACTCACCTTACTCATTAGTGTTACAAAAAGTTCAGCTACCGATTCTTTATTTGCGCTCCCAAACCCCTTAAAGAGCGAGATGTTCTTCTCAACACTTGCGAAATCTGAACCATCTGCAAGGGGCCAAAACAAGATAGTTATCTCATCATCCTTTCTGGGTAACAGCAGCAGAAGAAAAGGTGAGAACACAAACCTTTTAACAAGGCAGAGAACGCGGGCAATATTGGAGGATGGCGGGTCTGCGCTGCCCATTGTAAAAGCAGTAAGGATATTCAACTTCTAATCAGATAAACAAATCAAAATAATATTAAATGCCTAGACTGCTGAGCTACTACTCACTAAGATGTTAGGAAAAGGAAATCTAAGTCCAGATATGCGGTGACTTGTCAATAGTCACGAGTCAAAACAAACCAGAGACTGGGGGTTTTATTACCTGTGAAGTAATAATAGAACCTAAATAAAATCAATACATTCTTGGTACCTGCAGATGGAAAGCAACCAAGGAAATGATTGACATCGAGCTCATTGTCTGCGCTGTCGGGCTATTCACATCATGTATCTTAGCCCAGGTCTTAACCTACAGCATAAACAGAAAAGGCAAGACCAAGAGTTACTGTTGTCACATAGCTTCAGAATAACCAACAACCATTGGTATGTTACACCACCTAGGAAAATGATCAAATGAAGATACATTACCAAGTAACTTAGTATCTGAAACCTTTCATCAAGTGAAGAAATCAATTTGATGATCATCGATCTTGTCATGCCATCTTTGTTTTCAACCGTAACATCGCACTCGATGCCAGTTCCCCGATCAATAACATTCACAATAGGCACCTTAGCACTTACAACCGGTAAAACTCCACAGTAAATCCCGTCCCCTGAAATTGAGAATATAAGGTTGTTTCCTTTATCTATACTCGACAGAACTCTGAACAAACTATGGTAACATGGTACGACCAAAAACAAGCTATGTTGTCAAGCCCCAAACTGTAATTACAATTGCCATGTCCTTTTGTTTCCCCCCTTTTATGAGATTTTGAGGCCACTTGAAGATTTGGTACGTACATATAAGCATTCTACAGAGTTTTCAGTATCAAGTTCTTTTCTCAATAAGAGTGGGTGATACTTGCGTTGATGAAGATAAAACCACACAAGACTGCAGAGTGAAGAGCTTGAAAGTTTATAACCGATCAATGGACGCAGTCCAGGAGACTAGTGTGAAAATGTTCAGCTCATGGAAGTAGTTACTTTGAAGGGAGTACAGAACTTTGGCGAATTTCCTGACAACTTTCATCTTTTTCTTGCGAGGACACTGATCCTCGATCTCCGCACTGAAGTTGACAGAGAGATCCAGGTCACTTTTAGGAGTAAACAAATCCATTGTGAATGACCCAAATGCTTGCACGACTGGAAACCCATTGTCGTTACCTGCAATGGTTTGTTAAGAGGGGAGGTCAAATCGGCATGCATGCATTCAAGAGACAAATGGGCAAGCAATAATCAGAACACCACCTGTTAAACTATATGGTGGAACATATCGATATCAATTTATCGGTCTGTGGTGATGTCACCCTAGAATATTTAAAATTCGAGCCTGTGACATTATCTACTCCGTATTTGCTTAACAGCACCATATAAACTGTGCTTATGCACCTTTCTTTCTAACAGTGACAAGCGCTATAGGCAAATTAGAGTAACGAGTAAACGAGAGTATTCGAAAAAAACTCAAATACAAAGAGTATAACCGATGACGAATACTATTATTGGAAGAGAGTAAAATTTATGATGGCATTATCTTTCTCTTTTCTGCGAGCCAAGTTCAACATGCTATTCAGTTCAGTGACTACATTATCCGTAAGAAAGGTAAACCATATCATCTCTCAGTACCAAAGATCCTAGTTGCCATCTTGCTGAAGACATCAACCAAGGCGTTCCGCTGCTCGTAGTCGGTGGGCTTGGGGCGCAGCACGGCATACACCTCGAGGAGCAGATCGTTGAGAGCCGGAAAACGGCCAGGATCGACCGACATCGCGGCCAGCAGCTGCTCCTCGTTATGCTCCGCGCGGCCGCGTAAATCTGCGCAGGAACAGACAAAAAATGCATCATCCAACCATCAACTAGTAAATTTTGCATCATCTTATCTTATCTAAAGAAGAATGAGTGATTGATATTATGAAGTTAAACTAAATTTTAGCCCCATACATAAAGGCAGGAATCCCATTAGGTAGAGAAGATTGTGGCGGGGAGGGAGGGAGGGAAAAAGTAGGTACCTTGTGAATCCCACACCATCGAAGATGCCTCCTCCTCGCTGTCGCCGGACCTGCAGCCGTAGACGCATCAGAGATCTATCTATTTCTAATCTAATCTATCTACGGGCGTGGAAGGGGAACGACTCGTCCGAGGACCGTCGGCGTCGGAGTCGAAGGAAGGAAGGTACAGGAATACGAACCCGCCGGAGTCGGTGTCGGAGTAGGAAGTCGCGTCGGAGAATGGCGGCGGCGGCGGCGGCGAAGCGGCGGCAGGAGTCGCCATGGCTCGCCACTCCATTCGTGTGCTGCCTGGAAGTGAAGCTGGGGCCTCGCTTTTTTTTTTTCTTTTACTGCCCGTCGGTCACCGAGGGGTGGGGCCCGCTTGGCAGAGGCAGGAGATGCTGAGGCCGAAGAGAGGAAGTTATTATAGCCGTGAGGTGTCCAACCAACTCTTCAAATTTTACCCTAAAAATAAAAACTCTTCAAATTTGACTTCTCAAATTCTTCTACTACTACCAGTCTACCACCAAATTTGAGTCGTCTCAAAAGATGCAACGGATTCGCCGAATTTTTACGGGGCCATTGAAGCTGCAGTTGCTATATTTTCGAACCGCAGCTATATCTTCAACCATTGTGCTTCCCAACGGCGACGGTCGTATTTTGTAACGGCTATATTTTGTCTAGCTTATATATGCGTGAGAAGGGTAGTTTTGCGCATGCCGCCCTCTAGACTCTGACCACGCGGCCAGGAAAAAAACGAGGGTCGCATATCTTTGCCTAGAACTATAAGAGAGCCAGGGTGAGTTTTGGGCGGCCACGGGAAGGAGGCATCCAGCGGGGGTTGGTTTCTCCAAAGAATCTATTGAGGTCTAGGTGAAAGCCGAGCGGCGGAGGAGATCCCGCGGGTCCGTCTTTTCGCAAAGCGGGATCGGGTTGCAGTTGGAGCTGTGATTTTGGTCATAGCGGTTGGAGCAGATTGGGTTTAAAATTTGAAGTGCGGGAGAGGACGGCACTTGCGGACCTAGACACAAAATGGAGGGTGTGCACACTTTAGAAAGAAAAAAAAATGAGGTATATTTCAATTAGTTTGGGTGGGCCTTGAAAATCAGCTAATTTTTACATGGTAAAACAAAATCCCCAAAATTCTGGGTGTGCCATGGAGGACGCCACTGGAGGACGCCGCTTGGACTTGCTCTTGTACCACACAACTGCAAAATCATTTAAAATCGCCTCAAATGGCCTCCTCCTAATTTATAATCCAACGGCATCTTTGGCTCTCACATGATTTGAAAAACACAGAAATAGAAATGGAGCATTTTGAATCATACAGAGAACTAAAATCATGGAAATGTGTACATGACACCAGAACTTTCCTTGAATAATTGGAGCAGTTGCCACAAAACACACAGGAAAATTTCAATTAAGGACCATATATGACACCACATGGAAGATTAGGTCCATATTGTGGTTGTCACAGAAAAAAGAAACTTTTATGCAGCGTTTAGATCACTACTTTGGTGATCTAAACGCTCTTATATTTCTTTACAGAGGAAGTAGAACATATTAAAAAGATTCAAATGGTTTCATATATTTTATAAACAAACAAGTAAACTGATCCTCCTGTGAAAATGTAATGCCACCTCTTATTATCGAGTCATACAACGAAGAATCTTATTCATCAAAACAAAGCGTGGTTATAGGACAAATATGAATTTCATTTCATTTCAGCACGATTATTAGGACGATGTTATGTAAGGCATCATTGTTTCGAGAGGGCTGAGCAATCTCACCAGGTCAACTTTGTTTGTAAGAAGAAGAAAAAACCCATGAATAAATCAGTGAAGACCACCCAAGAAACACATATACTTACACTACATCAGAGGAGGGGGGGAAACCGACACATTGGCGAGACCAAGGATTATACACACACCCACACCAACCAACCAACCAACCAACCAATGTGTCCAAAAAAATCGAACAATCATCATCATATCATAGTCCAGGTTATATTATCCTTTGCTGCAAGAGAAAGCTTCCATCGCCTTTCTTCCTCCTTTCCTCCTTGTATATTCTACGTACCATCTAGTTACATGATGAAGTAAGCTCGGATCACCTCAATAATGGGTGCGCGGCACAGCGGACACTTCCCTCCGCTTCGAACCAACTCGTTCGCGCATTTCGAGCACGTGCACATGTGCCCACATCTGCACCACCCACGAAAAATCATGCTCAGCACTACTTGGTAATAATAGGCAATCATATGTTTTGACAGCTTTTATTTTAATAATGGATAGAGAACCAACCTGTACAGAAGAGAGTCGATCGGAGTATCACAGCATACACAGCAAGTGCCTTTCCTCACATTCATCCATTTCGATCCATCGTCGATGGTCTCCTTGGGTTCCCCTGAGACACAAAATACATCGACATTCAGGGTACAATCATATAAGCACAAGAAAAAAGAAAAAGGGCAAAGCTCTACACCAAGGCTAAATTTTTTGAAGGTGAGACCAAGCATGCCCAGGCCTGTCTTCCTTTCTAAATTAGCACAGGATCCACCATACGAGTTTATGTGAAAACAAGAGTTACTAACCTTGCTCCCCGATGAAGCGATTCAAGGCCGCGGAAACTTCCTGCCTCACAGAACGTTGTAACTCAAGCTGCATATCCATGCAAGCTTCCAACATCCTTTGCATATGACCCATACCTTGCTGAAGTCTAGCCATATCGGCCCTCAAATCATTAATAGCCTCCCATTCCTGCAGAAGCAAACCAGAAGAAACATATGGCTTTAGCTTTTGATATATAGCCTGCAAAACTTCCCTAAAAAACTTAAAATGTTCTCCCATCAATCTTACAAAGAAGGGAAGTTATTGTAAATCCAATTATCTATAACAAAATAGTCCAAATTAAAGCAAACAAGAACCGAGCGGTGCTCGGCTGACTAGAGCGCATGCCTGTAAGCTCGCCCACCCGCGTCCAAGGCGCAGCCTCTGCAGGTGCCTTGTTTCTACCTAAACAAAATGTACAGTCAAGGGAGGGAACTTCCCCCTTTAACCACGTTTTTAAATGCCAACAAATAAAACAGTCCAAATTAATGCAAACAAGAACCGAGCAGGGCTCGGTTGGCTAGACCGCACGCCTGTGAGCTCGCCCACCCATGTTCGAGGCAGAGCCTCCGCAGGTGCCTCACTTCTACCTAAGTCTCAGTCCCCGCATTTCTCCCAATCATTTATCTCCGCCCAAGTCGGGCATGAGGGGGTGGGGTGGGGTGGGGTGGGGTGGGGTGGATACATTATATCTCCTCTTCCTAACAAATTGGTCTTTGGGATAGTTGGAACTTCCCCCTTTTACCACATTTTCTAATGCAGCAAAAAAATTAAAAAGTGAATAAAACTGCGTGTAGTAATAAGAATGTCAAAGAGAATAGCTCACGATATCGGAACGGTTTATGTTCTGTCTCATCCAGTTGTTATGATGCAACTCCGAATGCCAAAGCGGTTGACGAGGAGGCATAGGTGGAGGTGGAATCACTAAGCGGGGCCTAACATTTGCAGCATCACGAAGAAGTTGCTGTTCCTCGTCGTCATCTCCATGCCGCTGCTCTTCTTGATCTTGCTCCTGCGGGTCAGGGGTTGCTGCTGCTACCGCAGGTGTTCCTTGCAGATTCAAAGAGAGAGGACCACGACCTTGCCGTTCAACGTACGACCGGATAAGCCGGTCTAGGTTTTCACGGAAAGCGCTATCAAGAAGATTAGAAACGCTCCTTCTGCAGAATTATTGAGCAATGTATATATCAGCGTTAATTTAGATTACATACGTACGTACTGAATAATAAGCCGCTTTTGGTGCTGAGCTTCTCTTAGTGCAAGAAAGAAAGAAAGAAAGAAAGAAAAACCTGCTTAGAAGCTCCCTTAGTTCTGTGCTGTAGACATTATCGTCATCACCAGGGGTAAATGTATTAACTCTTCTGATAAGCGTAGACTCCTGGTCAGCGGGTTGCTCTGAATGATCGTCATGCCAGTTATGCGCACTCCCATTGGACTCATCGTCGTCGTGCCACACTTCATTTACTTCTGGAAAATGACCGTCACTGTGCCACTCGTCACGCACTTCTGCGGGATCGTTACCCTCCCTGTTCCACTCTCCACGCGCTTCTTGGAGATGATTATTGCCTTCAAGCGCTTCGGGGAGATGGTTACTGTCAATCTGCTCTTCATGTGCTTCAGGAAGATTATTATCACTAATTGTAGACTCATCACTTGTTTCCAGAAGATACGAGGCCCCTTGATGATCTCCGGCCTCTGTTGTCCTCTCATCAGACGATGATGAACTGCTGTCCGCACTTTCAATCCAGTTTCTGCCAGATCCCTCTCCGGTAGTAGTAATAGCATGGGAAAACTGATCCCAGTCTCTTCTTCTCTCCACCACCTCCAAATCTTCCTGCCAACCCTCCTCCTGACTATGAGGTTCGGACAATCCTTCGGCAATACTAGGAGCATTGCTTCCATAATCTGACCCTGTTGCTGCATCTCCAATTCGCTGAAGACCAACATTATCGTTTGCCTGTTGACGTGTGTCCTGGGTATCTTCAGAAGAAGCAGTACGGCTTGATTCAGAATGGTCAATGGTGGAGAGCTCAACAGTCTGAGCTGAAGATGAATCCGACCGGGTAGCTGCTTGACCTCGTACGAGATTCTCCAATCTGAAGGGGAACGCTTCTCTAGTTATTATTTAGTTCACAGTAAAACATTCATGCAAGTACATTATAAGTGCAACGGCCAAATCGGTCCCCAACTCGCCCGAAATATTACAACCTTTCACATGAGACAAAGACAAAAATTTACACACTTCATTAAGATTGTATCTTGAGGTAACTACTATATTAATTTCAACATGAACCAGGACAAAAACAAAATTTGTGAGTTTAGCGAGTAAATGCTTGCTTAACATCATCGATTGCTCCGTTATTGGAACCTTGTCATTCATTTGGGCATCATATAAGCATCATTACTCTGACCATCATATGTTGATTGAGACAAATATCAGCAAAATGGGGCGTAAACAAAATGATCGAACTGTAGCGATATCAGCATCAGTACAACTAACCACTAAGAATCATGCATGGCATGGGCACTCCATGCATAAGATGGACCTCCTCCAACCAAAGCAACAGAATCAGGATGTTCCGACAATGACCCATCAATTAGTAGTCCAAAAATCAATAATTTCGCTTGCATAAATCCTTTCCAGGAAAATAAATGGAATGCTGCTATTATTATCCACTAAGCATGGGCAGCAGCAGCAGCAGCAGCAAGGATAAAGATGCGAGCTTGCTGACCTGAGGCCGGAGACGGGATGGCGCTGCCGGAGCTGCCCGAGCTCCCTGGCGGCCACCGACGGCTGCCTCCGCTCCTCCTCCGGCAAGCCGCCGTTCCGCAGAAATCTTCCCCGGAGCAGCGCCTGTGGTTGGAAAAATCTCTAGTAAGAAATGAGCAATCGTGCTACAGCTAATGGAACAGTGTGCTGATGTGGCGACGCACGTGGATTCGGTTGCGGTGGGGGAAGGCGGAGACGGCGCGGCGCAGGGATAGGCGCTGGAGCTCGGCGTGGCGGTCGGCGGCGAGGCGCATGACGAGCTCGAGCCTCGCCTGGCGGCCGCGGATCCGGGGGCCGGCGGCGGGGGACGGGGGCGGGTGCGGCGGGTCGCCACCGTCGGCGCCGCCCTGGTCGCGGTCGCGCGCGGCCTCCATCTGGACCTGGACCCAGTCCCGGACGAGGCGCACGCGGTCGCGCTCGATCTCGCCGAGCCACCAGCCGGCGTCGGCGGGCGTGGCCGAGATCCGCGCGGCCCGGTCGTGGCTCCAGCGGCGCGCGGCGCGGCGCACGGCGTCTCCGTCGGCGCTGTCGGCGCCCGGGGAGCCCTCCCTGCTGCTGGATCCCTCCTCCCAGTCGCTCTCGCTCCGGGGCTCCGACGGCTCTCTGCGGGGGCGTCGGCGCGGCGCGGTCACGGACGGCGGGGCGTCGGCCATCGCCGGCCGCGGCGAGGCATTGGGGTTTGGTCGGAGGGGACGGAGGCAACCAACGGAGGTGGAGTCGAAGCAAGTCAAGGTGGAGACGATTTTGGTTGGCCGGAGAGATTAGCTAAAGACACGATTTTTCTCCCCTCTCCTTTTCATTTCCTTTCCTTGGTATATGCAATAATGATTCATTCAAAAAAGAAATGGCAATGTGGAGGGAAACCTAAAATATTGCTAAATCCATTATTGGTTGCCATTTATGTTTGCGGAAACAAAATTCATTATTGTTTTCTCTCGTTGTCCACATTGACATCTTCTGAGACAAGATTGTAAGGAAGGGACCGATTACTCGATTAGCTACCTGGTAGGTAGCCCCTCGCTACAAAATGCCTCCACCCACTATAACAGAAACTACATCTTAAAAAACTATAAGAAAAGCTACAAAAAAATTACCCATGGCCGGGTCCCGGCACACCAGAAGATGAAAATATGATGTGTTTGTAGATCTCATGGCCTCATCCCACCGCCTCGCGTAACGGAATAACAGAGTTCAAAGCATCTGTGTGCAATCAAACGGTGATCATTCGATGTATAATGACATAGAATATTTCTACTATATTGTTGTTGTTGTTGTTGTTGTTGTTGTTGTTGTTGTTGTTGTTGCTGCTGTTGCTGCTGCTGCTGCCTCATAAACCTTTTATGTTTCAAATTGCATTTACGTCATCGATGGGCAAGAACTATTCTGACCGGAAAATGAAGAGTATAGTGAAAATACTATATACGGCGGTTGCAATACTATTTTCTCCTTATGTACACCAAGGATTTGACCTTTACTCGCAACATTGCTTATTCGACTACTTTTATACACAGATGGTGGTGATGTAGGCCACCAGTCATTAGTTTGAGAATGGCAAGAAAAAAGACAATAGTTTTAATATATATGGTCTTCCTTTTCCTTCTTTTTTTTCTTTGTATATGGAATGATTATTCAAAAAATAGAATTAATGAGGGAAACTTAAATGTTGCGAAATGAATTACTACCTTCGATCCATATTACAAGATATCTTCCTTTATATCTTCTGAAAATGCATTATCATTTCCTCCGATTGTTCACATTGGCATCTTCATAGACAAGATTGCAAGGGAGAAACAATTACTCTTTCTTTGCGAATAGAAACTTTTAAGAGACACCAATTACGCAATTAGTCGATAGTTAACCAAGCGGTTTATTACTCCCTGCGAAATGGCTCCCTAGAATAAAACTACTGAAAAATGTGTACTCACGATTGGGTCCCACTATCCTGGATGGAAAAAAAAAACGACGTGTTCCATAGACCTCACAACCGGATCCCAGCTGAGTTCAAAGCATCCACGTGCAAAGGAACGTCTGGTCTTCCTACATTACTAATATTATACCAATTCTAGACCGTTTCCGTTGCAAATTGCATCTACGTCGTCGGCGGGCAATAATTGTTCTCGCATGAAAAGGGAAAGTGTGTATAGTGAAAGGACTATATACAACAGTTGCAATACTATTTCTCCTCGTGTACACCATGGATTTGGCATACTTTAATAGCAACTTTGCTTAATCAACTATTTTCAGCCATAGATGGTGGCGGTGTAGGCAAGCAGTCGCTAGTTTGAGGCCGACCTCTAACGAAAAAGAGACTAGTTTTATCATATGATTGGTTGGAGAGGTTGGGTGCAAGCAGGGTTTATCTTTTCTTCCCCCACTTCACCTTTTCTTTTCTTCGTAATAATCATATTGAGGGGAACCAAAATATTACAAAATGAATTATATTGTTTTCCTTTTATCAGCAAAGTTAACAAAAACATTTTATGTTGCGTCTTGTGTCCACATTGACATCTTCATAAATTAGAAGGTTTCTCCTACGATATCATACCAGTTCTATACCATTTTCATTGCAAAACGCATTCGCGCTGTCGGTGGGCAAGAAGTCTGGTCACAATGAAAAAAATAGAAAAAGGAAAGTAAAAGGACAATATACAACAGTTGTAAATTTGCAATACTATCATTCTTCCTCATGTACACCAAGGGTTTGACCTATTATTTTCAGAACTTTGCATGTTCAACTATTTTCAAAGATGGCGGTTACGTGGACAGGCAGAATTACCAATATTTCCGGAATCATCACCAGTCACTACTTTGAGACAAACCTCTAAGGAGGAAAAAAAACAGTTCTAACCAAAGGATTACCATACGATAATTCACCAAGTCGGCGTTTAGATACGCCAATATGCTTTAAACATTGCAAAAATAAAGTCATTGTCATGTGATAATAGTCGTCATACTACATGACAAGCGAAACAGCAATAGTAACAACAAATATCGCAACATAAAAAATAACATTGTTGTCCCAAAAATGCTTGTGTAATACTACCACATGAATTTGGCAGCAGCTGCAAACATGGTTAAAACATCGCTTTCGTCCGAAAAAATAGAACAACCATGTGGAATTCTTTAGTTGGTGCAGGAACAAGCTGGAATATTGGAAAGTAGCTTGGAGTCTTGGACTTCCTCCAGGAACAAACAGGTGCTAATTCCCTCCGTGCAGCAGCCGCTTTCAGATTCAGAGAATTCTTTGGTCCCAAGCCTAGCATCTTGACTTTCACAGCAGAAATTTAACCCAGCGTAAACATCAAGTGCGGCTCTTCGGTGTGATCTTCACTCTTTCCACAGCCCGAACATCAAATGCAGCTACTGTATCTCTTGCTAAAAAACGAGAGTTTTTTCATAGGGTATCTCTCGCTCTGGTTTACTTCGTGTGTACACCAAAAAGACAGACATCAGCAAAAATCAGCTATTTTTTTTCATATAGCGGCGCATGGGATCGTGCGTCCCACGGCTTATTCGAGGATCCTCTCTCCGGTCGAAAAGACGTTCCACACCACTGTCCCTACTATGTACAGCAGAACAGCCACCTGAAACACACTGTCCCAAGAGCCTGCAAGCGGTAAATACAGTAGGAAGTTAGCAAATATAGTTCATACACGTTGCATATTCCCCGTAAAAGGAAAAGCGGGGTTTTACCTTTCTGAAGAATGTAGCCAGTGGCAGCAGTACCAAAAACTCCTGCAAGCACGCCGGCGGTGTTCGACAGCCCAAGAAGCACACCCTGCAAATTTGCGGGACACTGTCTAGTCAGACGCATCCATCGGACCGCAAGCCCAAACGAGCAACTAATAGCCAGTTTATTATCTGAACTAGTAGTGAACACAAGAACAGTGATGATTCAGACGAGGACATTACCGCGTAGCGCGGTCCTATATCCTGGTGGTTCGAGTACAGCCCAGACTGTGAAAAAGCATCACTCCCCTACCAAAAGATGTATAAAAAAATATCAGCAAGCAGTTATAGCACATGATTTATTTGTGTATCAGAAGTGCAAACCTGACTGCATGCCATACACAGCACGGCCATGGCCGGTGTACGGACTTTGCTCAGCAGTGTCAGGAACAAGGCTGGTCCAAGAAAACCGATGGATTGCATGATCTGCACAGAAACAGGTTGCCAAGTATGTCAAGATTGGCAACTATGCGCAGAACGAACTTTTGCCCACAAACAAAATTTTTTTACAGAGGAAATAACAAGGTACTGAAAATGAACTTACCTTGCGAACATTTGTTATCGATACCCCTCTCGCAACGAGTGTGTCAGCTATCCAGCCACCAACGTTTGCAAACACGGCCATTGTCAGCCACGGCAAGACGCACAGAAGCCCGGACTCCGTTAGATTAAACTTCAGAACCTGCATAAAACCCGTTCGGCAAGTATAGCAATGACATGGTGTCCATTGTCTGATATACGAGCAATGATAACATTTTTGCGCTACTAAATTACCTGATTGTAGTACGTGGGCATCCACGTTAGGAGGATGAATGTTCCCCAGTTGTGGCAAAAATGGGATACTATGAGAGCCCATACTGCAGGCTTCGATAGGATTAACTTCCATGGTATGGAGCTAACAGGCTCCTTCATGGTACTACCACCTAGTATGTGCCTCTTTTCATCCTCGGTTACTTCCGGATCTTCATTCGGAGAGCTGCGCGCCTAATTAGAACAGAGACCAGCAATGAGCTGAATAACAAGGATGAGAATCTAAAAGCCAAAAGAACGTCACCAAGTAAAAGTTTAGCATTCTCATTTGCAGAGCTGTTCTTGTTAAATTAAATTATGTGCAAAGCAAGTGCTTTTGACATATGCAAGTGTACTGAGAAATAGCACCGCATGGCAGAAGGTGAGAAAGGAGCGCAAAAAATTGGTATATCTTACTTTGAGTTGCCACAGTGTAAACCAGATGCTTCCCAGGGACCCAAATCCATAGAAAACAGAAGGCCAGCCGAATTTGCTTATCAGGAAAGGTGAGAAGGCCAGGCCGGTAACTGAACCAAGGTACATTCCACTGTACACTAATGCAAGGGATCTGCTCCTCTCTGAAACCGGGATCCATTTGGATAGAATGTTGTTCATGGCCGGCATGGCAACACCCTGTTAAAAAAATAGATATAAGAAATAATAAGCCAAAAAGGCATTTCTTGCAACAAGAGATTGATTTATTAACAGTGTCTGTGCTACTGATAATTTTAAGAAGCTCATATATATCCAAAATACTTGATGATCCATACCATTTTAAGGCATATGTTGTCTATACATCTGATGAATAGCATAAAGTAATGAAGAGTGGCAGCAGAAGACATCTACCTCGCCTATCCCCATGAAAGCACGCACGACAAGTAGGAACGGAAGGCCGAGCTTGGCAGCGAATGGTGTAAGAATTGTTGCAATAGACCACCATACAACCCCGAATCCAAGGACCACCTTGCCGCCAAACCGGTCAGCCCAAATGCCCCCAAGAATCTGCAGGGCAAGTTTACAAAATCAATTTTCAGTCCTTTTTAGGACATGATGAACAACGATGGTGCCCAGTTACACTTAATTGGAACTGAAACCAAAGTCAAGTATCTGTGACTGCAAAGAAGATGTATGACAAGAAACAAATGCAGAGAAAATTCTCTGGGTACGAATATAGCAATGTACCTGAGTGAGAAGGTAGCCCCAAAAGAAAGAAGACTGGATGAGACCAACGGTTGCCGGGCTCCAGCCGAACTCTGCTGACATGGGAAGGATGGCGATACTCATATTGACCTGGCAGAGTTTAGTCAGTTAAGTCTCAGTACTCAAATAACAGTCACAACAGAAAAAATGGTTCAGTTACACAAAGCACTAATGAACTCACACGGTCCATGTTGCAGAGCAGGAATGAGAAGAAGCAGAGGACGACGATGGTCATGCGCTTGGGGAACTGCTGCCACCAGGCGGGAGAAGAAATGGCCTCTGGGTTATTCGCGTCTCCGACCAGGACGGCGGCCTCGGCGGGGACGTCGCCCATTGGAGCCCCGGTCATCTCGTACTGCTCAGCCCTGCAGTCTCCGCGCTGCTTTCTGACGGGTGCTCTGTACTCGGGCTGCAGCACTCCGGCGGTGTCGAGGCCGGTGAGGTTCTTGGGTTTCTGCCATCCGCTGGTGACCGGGTCCGAGGATAGGAAGCACTCGACCCTGGACAGGAGCCTCCTCTTCACCAGGCCTGCATTGTTGCAGAGCCTCATGGGAGTAGAGTTGAGCTGAGGCTGCTGAATTTGGGCAGAGAATTGGTGTGGTGTTGACTTTCCAGTGCTCCTGGCGACATGCCGGCCGTTTGTGTGCCCGGCAACCAGCTGGGAGCACACCGGCCACCTGGTGTGTGGTGACGACGTAGAGGAGTACTTGATCATCATGGTGTCATGCTGCTGCTGCTGCTGCTTTCCTGTGTGTATGTAAAAAAAAAAGGGCAGCAGTTGAGCATAAAGGTTAGGCAACAGAAGTGGAGAAGGCATCTGAAGGGAAAACAACACACAACTCAGTGTCACTAGTAGGTGCATTGATTTATCATTCATCTGTGGTTGCGGAGGAGGAATTAGAAGTGGTATAGGAATCAAGGGAAAAAAATAACAGCGCCCCTGAAAATATGCTATTAGCGAGACATTGTACACCGATCAATTTAGCTAGAGAATTCTCTACACGCTATAGCGCACTATTTTTTTTTCAATGATAGAAATGTGATAAGGTTGGCACTTGCCATCCTTAGGAATTGCATTTCCTCGTGGACGTGCAGTTTCCTCCGAAAACATAGGAAATGAGTAGTACTCTACTCATAAGAAAGAAATTCCTATACTCGTTTCCTACAAACTGAATGCATCTAGAGGGAATTTTCCTGTGGAATCCAATTCATATGTTTTTGGTATGAAAATCCTCCGAACTGAGTGTTTACTGAAGAGAGAGTTGGGAAACAAGCAAGATTCACCGACCTTTTATCTGTGAAACTGACTGTCAAAATTCAGTATCTACTCCTAGTAACCAAGGGAGTAATGAAGGGGTGCGCACCTGGTGAAGAGGAGGAGGAGGAGGAGAGCGGAGAGGCGAGGAAGGCTGCTCTGCTGGAGGAGAGCACTGCCCCCATAGCCATGGCTTCTACGCCCCCTGCCTGCCTGCGTCCAGTCCAGGTAGCAGCAAGCTCGGGTCAGGGAAAGCTGCAGGGAGGAACCAGAGGAGGAATCTCAGCTCAGCTCAGGGAAGCTGCAGGCAGCATGTGTCTCCGGTGAAGAAGAAGAGAGGAAGCCATGGCCATGGAGGGGGGAGAGAGGAGAAGGAGAGGTGGACGTGCGGATAAGTGGACTCTCTCTCACCGCACCGCTCCAACCTCTCCTCAACACATGGGCATCTGGTAAAATCTCCCTCCGGCACCGGCACCGGCACGGCGACGGACGGCGAGGCTTCCTCCACGTCGGCGTGCTCTCGCGTCCGTCCGATCTGCTCCGCCTCCAAAGCTGGAGCTGGAGCTGGCGTGTCGTGTCCCCTTGTCCATCACGGGGCTCCTCCTCCTCTCCTCGTATTCATGAACAACAAGACGCCGACCAGTGGGCCCACTGTGGATCTTCTGGCAACTAGTGCGTGTCTCGGCTCGAGCTTGGCACAACCACCGGACAAAAGCTCCCCTCCCTCCCTTGTCCTATGCTAATCTACAGCATCCACACCCGGAACCCCTCGAACCACCCCCGTAGGCTGGTCACTGACCGATCAAGAAATCACGACCCTTCAAACCACCCTTATACGGGCTGTTCGGCAACCCTTCATATCTGAGGCGGATATGAGGAGGCCTGGGCACTCCAGGACGCGTCCGCCATATCAGATACACCCCAAGCTGGCCCACCCTGACCCCACCAATATCCCCTCCCTTTAGGCATCCAGACGGAAACCCTAGCCACTTGCCAATCCACTCGAGTTTCAGTCCGCAACTCTAGATCCGATACATGCGGGCAGTGGATCCGAGTCCGGCAACTCAGGATCCGCCGACTGGGACCTCATCTCGTGCGGGGACAAGGAGGAGTTTGTCGCCCGCATGTCTCTTCGCTGGTCCCGTGAGGGAATTTGTTCGAGCTCAGTTGTCCCGGCAGGAATCCGTAGCGTCCACGCAAGTGATGCCCGACGGCTCAAGGCGCCCGACCGAGGCGGCTCGTGGTATAGGTGAGCGCATCACAGTCGATTGGGTCGGGTTCGAACTCCCAATCCACTGCCTAAGCCGGCCATGGTGGAGCGGATGGGAAGGAAGAGGACGGGAAGGAAAGGTAGTGGAACAGAGCAGTTGAGAGTGAGGCCTAGGGTTTGATCAGAGGTGGTGTGGGTCTGGCATGGGCCGGTACAGCGTGGCGGATGCGTCCGGGTATGTCTGGACCGCCTCATAACCGCCTCACCTATGGGCTGGGTTTGAGGGGTGCTAGAGAGAGTGAACATTTGAGCTCGGTATGCGGGGTCTGGTTGGCGCGGTTTTTTGGCCCAGGCAGTGTCCGCCCAGACAAATGTGGGAGAGTAAGGGACCTAGTTGAAGATGTTCTAAATAGTACACCCTCGGTCCAAAAATAAGTGTCGTGGCTTCAGTTCATAACACTTATTTTTTTGGGACGGAGGGAGCCATCCTTGTCTAAAAAAAATAGAAGCAAGGAGCCAGTATCTCACAGCCAGATACCGTATCGACGACACTCCCTGTCCCTCTTCTTGGGGAGGGGAGGGAGAGCATATTCATACCGCACCAACAAAAATTCTTGGTTGCATCTTCATTTACCACATGGAACAAATTATCTCCCTATCTATCTGTTTTACCACATAGCCATACTCAACACATTACACCACTGGCTTGAGTTCCTCTCATATCCTTCATCTCCCGATGAACCAAACCAAACAAGGTCCGGTATTCTTCAGGCTGCGACGAGGTCGAGGGTGTAGTCCCACAGCTTCTTCCCCAGCTCCGCGTCCTTGGCCTTGGCGCTCGGCTCGTACAGGTTGCTGTCGCTCCAGTACTTTCCCGACACGCCCTTGGCGCCCGGGTGCAGTGCCACGTAGCACTGCGTCGCAGCCCCCTATTCCAAAATCCAAATCCAAATCCAAATCAAATCGCCGAAGAGCAAGAGACTGAAATTCTGTATGATCTAGACTGGAGGGAGGAGTGCACCGCTTGGGAGTGCGGGTATGACTGAAGTGGTGATGATTGATTTCTAGCCGCGTGTTAACAAATGATGATGACCCAGTGAGATCTGGATCTCTTCTACTTCTCTAGTCAACTTGCAGATGCCCTAAATTCTGAATAAACTAGCACTGTACATCTTCAAGTATATATCATACTGTATATATTAGGGGCGGCAGACCAAGTGCAGTGCAGTGCAGGTGAGGTCCCTAGTAAGTACATTGTCAAACCTAGGACAAAAAGACTAGTAATACTCCGGAACTGCGGATTCTGCCATTTCCCGGATCAAAGTTGATGCACAGCAGCAGCAGAGCAAGCTCATTTCGTCGTCGACGCAATAATAACAACAGCTGACGACAAGGCCGCGTTATTATAACACGGAAGAACACACCTGTTTCCTTTCCTTCCCTAACGTAAACACCAGCCATGGAGTCTCTTTTGTTATACTCTAAAATGGACACAAGACCCTCTCAAGACCGAGCATACAACTAGTACAAAAGAAGCGCACCTGCTGGACGTTCTTCAGCACCAGTCTACCAAGCGTCCGGCTCATGACTGCAGATACGGGAAGGAAAAACACTCGATGAAATCAGCCCTTAGGATTTCAAAAGAAGCACTCCATTTCTGCTGAGTAGAGTATATTTCTTCTTTTACCATCTATGATGCTGTGGTGGCGAAGAAGGTTCGTGATAATAGATCCAGGATGCAGAGAGTTCGCAGTGATGTTAACACCCTCTTCCTGTTATCGACAAAATATTGAATCATGATTTGACGTGCTTGGGCTCAACACAAATCTATATATCATATTGATAAAGAACTGAAAACAGAGAAAACCAGTTAATAAGAGCAAACAGTTCAGCTTAC